>NW_020257539.1:23529-39679 GCF_003255815.1 Theropithecus gelada
GTTGTGTGTCTCAGTTCCCCTGGCTAGGAAAAGGGATTCCCTTCCCCCTTGCGCTTCTCAGGTGAGGCAATGCCTCGCCCTGCTTCAGCTCTCGCTGGTCGGGCTGCAGCAGCTGACCAGTACCGATCGTCCGGCACTCCCCAGTGAGATGAACCCAGTACCTCAGTTGAAAATGCAGAAATCACCGGTCTTCTGTGTAGCTCGCGCTGGGAGTTGAAGACTGGAGCTGTTCCTATTCGGCCATCTTACACTGATGATTTTAACATTATGTGCCTGCAAAGAAAACAGGTAGAGAGGAAAACGCAGAAGTAATTTTGTTATCTTGAAACCCAGTGATACAACTCCATTGTTATATTTCTAGATCGAAAGAAAAAAATCGCAACAATTGAGAAAAGCAGAAAGTGATGGCAAAAGTGTTAGAAGTAAATTATAACTAAAATAATCATTAAAGTCTACTTCTGAAAATGTCCAGAAAGAATCTTTAAGTAGTGCACAAAGCTTCCACTTGAGGGATTTCTTCAATAAGACTGTGTCATAATCATTGGCCAAATCTTCAAGTTCAGAAGATAAAGTCACATTTTATTTTAGTTACTATTACGGGGATAAAAAATCTTTGTAACTTGACCCTACTAAAAAAATATTTTGCTTCGCCACTGACCTTAGTTAATAGTGGGTACCTCGATGTTGTCACAAATGAGTGGTATTTACCTTGGGAAGAATCTAACAAGCATCTCCAGAAACAAACTGTTTCTACATTACAATGTCAAATTTTTCAATTTAACCAGCAACATTTTTTTTCTCATCATTTAGAATGTTTATACTTTAAAAAAATATTATCTTAGAGTAATTTAGACATAGTTTTTATCACATTCATCTTGTGCGTACATAAAAAGGAAAATATAAAGAAAGTACATTGTCACCTGTGACTTTCTAAGTCCAACTCACCTAACTCACTTTTTGTCCATATTTTGCCAGACAATATCACCTTCTGTACCATGGAGAATATATACAATGCAGTATTTCATAAAAGAATGCTCCGTGATGCTCTTCTATTTGGTGAGCAGGGAGTTTCTGACACACTGATGTTTGATGCTTCAAGGACAGTCCTGCTCCTCCCATGAAACGATGACATCATTCATCCTTATCTCGTTGCTTTGAATTTTCTATCATCTTTTCTAAGGATTTGGAGACCTCCCCTGCTGCAGTTCAGTTGCTTGGAGAATAATAGGCAATCCTTTTGCACATACCTTTCCAACAAATGTCACTCTCCTTTCATCTTGTGGGTGTGCACGAATGATATTTTAAATAATAAATTACACTTTTTGAAAATGTCTAGTTTATTCTTATTCCAAAGTCACATTTGACTTAGGCCTTGACTTTAGTCAGATATTAATTTTAACTCCCAGCCATTTGGCATTCTGTCAAAATGTATATTTGGTACAACTCTGCCTTTAATGAACCCTCTTGTTTGCCATCTCAGCTTTCATTCCCTACACTCTTTTTTTTTTATTCCAAACAAAATATCATTAAGTTGAGGTCTTCCCCTCTCTCATGCTGCTCATAAGACCCAGGGGAGGCAGTCCCCACCCTCAGCTTCAAGGGCAGGCCTAACTGGTCTTAAAAAAATCCCATTCCCCTTGTTAGCGATTGATTCAGAAATTAATGTATTACCTAAATCTAGCCAATGAGATGTGAGAAGAGATTTGCTGGAGGTTTGGGGAAATGTTTACTTCTGTCTAAAAGAAATCTAAGGGCTGGGCACAATAGTGTACACTTGTAATCCCAGCACTTTGGGAGGCCGAGATGGGTGGATCACCTGAGGTCAAGATTTCGAGACCATCCTAACCAACATGGTGAAATCTCATCTCTACTAAATACAAAAAATTAGCCAGCTGTGGTGGCATATGCCTGTAATCTCAGCTACTTGGGAGGCTGAGGCAGGAGAATCACTTGAACCCGGGAGGTGGAGGTTGCAGTGAGCCAAGATTGAGCCACTGCACTCCAGCCTGGGCAACAAGACCGAAACTCTGTCTCAAAAAGAAAAAAGAAAAAAAAAAGCCGAAGGAAGCTTTTGTCCCTCTGCAGCTAGATATAAAAAGGAAAGTAGCCGCAACTGCTACCAGCAGTCATCCCATTGCCATGAGAGGAACTTGACTTACAATGAAACTGACATGGCCAACAGCACAGCAGAAGAGAATGACTAGAACCATTGATGACAACATTAAGTCATTGGATGACCCGACTCCAAAGTCTGTTCTATCTTTGATCTTTCGTTTCTGTGAGCTAATCTTTTCCTTAAACGTTACACAGGTATTAAGATGCTTGTGGGTGAACACATTCTAATTGATATAAACTCATTCTTTTGGGTTGATCAGAATGATACTTTAGGCTAAGTCCCTTCATTGATTTCTATACACTAAGGGATCTGAAAGTATTAGCAAGGCAAATCAGAAATTTATCTGATGCTTTTTCTGATTTTAGCAAGATGAGATCTAGCAAGACATCTGGATTGCTGAATTCTGCCATCAATATTTTATCTTGGCTCTACCAATTAGATGATCCGATTCAATATATAGCAAATTAGTCACTTAGGGTGATAGAGATAGGCCTGGCCTAAACATGCTTTGAATTTGAGAAGTTTACTTTATCTTCACCTCAGTGAACCATTGTTTGCATTATGCTTCAAGCTGTTGTGACTTTGAGTCTAGTGATGTCTACATGTAGCTTAAATGGTTGTATGAGGCGATGCTGACTTATCAACTTTTAAATCCAAAAACATTATATCTTTGTTTACAGTACATGCAAAATCATCTTTTACTTTCTGATTAAATTTGAAGCTAACATATTTTTATGATTGAATGACTTTTTGGTTCTCTAGTTTCTTCTTCCATGATTTTTTCTCTTTTTCTGGCTCTTGCATAGAGCAAATATTTACTGATTTTCTGCTATGTGTCAGAGATTCAGATTCAAAGATGAAGAAGATGATAAAGACCCACACCAGCCCTCAAAGCCTTATGGCCCAGAGGAAACCCAGAGATGCCACAAGAAAAGCACAGTGAAAAAGTGTAAGCCAAAGGCTGCAGAGAAGGATGGGGCAAATTATCTCCCTGCGCCCATGTATATATATTTTCTGTAAGTCCTTCCACTTTTGCCATAATGTGTTTTTTATTTGGACCAAGGATTTATTTAAATACTGATTATCTTCCCACCCTTGACTGTTCTCTCACCATATCTATTGAACAGAGGACAGTTTCTTCTAGACAGTCTCAAAAATGGCACAAACACTTAATAAAGATTGCATTCCATGCCTATCTTGCTCACTTGGGCCTTCATCTGCAGGTTTGGGGTGAGGACTGGTAAGAGACTAGAAAGTGGTCTAGGGACCCTCTGACAACGAATCTTTAGTGTTTCTCAGACATAACTCATAGAAATGTACCTCTCTGCTTGGTGGACACGTCACACATTTTTCCCTTTTTTCTTCTTTAAGATGAAAACTATGAGAAATCCATCATTCCTCTCCATTAATATAGGTAAATCCAGTGTGTAGTTTTCTTCTACTCTATTTTCAAAATTTTAATCACAGAAATAAAGGTATAGCACCTCACTTTCTGCTCTATCTAAAAGAGCATGGAAGTAAGTTATCCTTCCTATATGTAAAATTTTATTATTCTGATAATCATCATGGAGAGCGAAGACTCTTATTTTAATGGGCCTAGGTACCCTGACCTAGTAGGGGGCCTAGACTTCAAAATCCTTTGAGCGCTAACATTAATTATGTCTTACTTGCCCTTTTAAAGTGAGTCCTATGCTTTAAAATGCTACTTCATTTGCTATTATGTGTTCCTGTTCTTAACTGCAAAAATATTTCCTTAGTTGCCTTAACCAGGAATGAGCGGTGTTGGGGAGACAGGAATGTCAGTGCCCACCTCACTCAATGGGATACTTTCATACTTTAGAAAATCTTGGGATCAAGCATGAGCAAGCTTTGTAGTAGGAAGAAAGGAGCAACCATGGGTTGGAAATTGCCTTGGTGGGTACAGACAAGCAGATGAAGAAGGGGCTCTGGATGCTGGAAAGTGTATCAATATAGTTACTGACACCCCTGGAACTAAGATTAACTGAAAGCAAAGCATGAATACCCCTAACTGCATACAAGAGGAAAGAAAAAATAATGCAACTATCATTAATGAATTCCACACTATGTGACAAGCACAGTACTAGTCCATTTCATGTATGTATTAATCTTCAAGGGCTCCAAGGGCTCCAAAATGCCTCCTAGCTAGTGACTGGCAGAACTGGGAATCAATCCAGCACCATCTGACGTCAAACTTACCTTTAAATTATCCTTTTTAAAGCATACCTCTCTGTGTATTTATCCTTTTCCTGAACCTCAGGCAGCCATGTTTATCCAGCCTCTGCAAGTGTAAAATTGATGACATAATCATGTGATGGTGTCTATGGGACTATTACAGGAGGATTAGGCTATTATCAACAAATCGGGGACTAGTATTGTTTTATCAGCATGAGAGTGTTTTCAATTAATTTGTAATTAAATAAAGGAAGCAATTTACTGGGTCTTGGAGGAGTCAGGGCTGTGGAAGGTTTATCTCATCAGTCTCAGCTGTGCATTCCTCCTGCACCGGCTCATTGTTTAGGTCACAGCAGTGATACATGATCTGACCTATAGAAGTAATTCAATAAAACATCAATATTTTTCTTCCTTTAACCCATGGTGCTATGACAACTTGAGAAATCTGCCTTGAATAGCCTCCACCATGGGTCCGTCAAGAGCTATACCTCTAGCCTTACTGCTGTCTCAGCTACTCCTGCCAAAGAACCTGGCCGTCTTAGGAATGACCAAACTCGTTTTGTCTAGGGTAGAAAACAAATAAGCTTCATGGTTTCAGACTTGTTTTAAATGTCTTTGCACCTAAATTTTCTAGGCACTGTTTTAGCCTCTTTACACCCAAGATCTGATGCAATTCCCTCTTAATCATCTTGCAAAGTAGGCACTACTATCCCCATTGTATTGGATGAACAAGTTTAGGTTAGCTGATGGCTAAGACCGGGACAGTACCTAGTTCTGTAGCACTCTCAGGGCCCAGGGTTTTTCTACCTATCCTGCTTAGCTCAGGCATACACAGACCATGGAAAGTGAAAATACAGCTGGTCCTCCCTGACAACCAGAGGATATTGTCTTCATTTCTTGGTGAGCCCTTCTGTTATTTATACTATCTTAATCATCATCTAGTTATTCACAGAACTTGGCGCAAATATTTCAGTAAATATATGCAAAATAAGAATAATCACTATAATAATAACAATAGTGATGAGAACGACAAATTGAAACCTGACTATTTACTAGGTTCTAAGGACAATTCTAACTGCTTTACATATATTAACTCATTAAATCCTCATAAAAGTTTTGCAAGTTAGATACTTATTATTATACCCACTTTACAGGTAAAGGACATAGTCCTTTACTTAAAGTTACACCCTTACTTGTGGTGAAATTGGGTCTCAAAACCAGGAAGATAACAATTTTCTATGGTAGAGGTCTCCAAAGTGAAACATTACTAAAAAGTATTAAAATGTGTCATTATGTTTACTATTGATGGAAAAGTTATTATATTTATTATTTATCTTTTAAATATCCACTTACAGTTAAAACACTGTTTGGTATCAGTATCCTTGCTCAATCCAAATGTCTGGTAGTCACATTTAATATGCAAGAAGCTCTAAGGAAAGAATGCTAATCCCCCTCACACACCTGGGTGGAGTGATGTATACACTCACTATACTGTCAGCTGACTGTAGTTTACTTGGACTTGGTTTAGTTGCATACACAAATTATAATATCTGCACTTATCTCAATCAACTCTCCTAAGGTGGACAAGTGGCCTTAAAAAAAAAAAAAGACTCCTCCAAGGAAACTTGGGTTTGAATATAGTTCCCATAATGCAAGCATACGGAAACAAGAAGAAAGTGGCAGAGTTGACACTTCTTCACCCCAGAGAGATAGCCACATTACAAAGCACATCTAATCGTATCTAAAACGCTATGGCTTATTTTTGGCACATAGAGATTGCAAAAAATGATTGAATCTTTTTGCACAAGATTCACAAACATAAGTGACATTAATTTACAAAATATATCATTTAATCTAAGTTAAAGTTCATGCTTCACAGAGTGCTATATAATTGTACTCTGCAAAACTTTTTAAATCGTAAGGCCACAGTCTTCTTAAAATAACAGACTTTTGAGGGAGATGCTGACGTTTCTTAAGCAGATTTGAGTTTTCTGGTTTTCCTTGGTTGCCATTCCCCACAGTGGACAGTAAATGTTTACAAACTTTTTTTGCAATTTCCACATTTGTCATCATCTTTCTTGAGATACAAATTTACTTCTTAATATTTCATTAAACTTGCACTCCCATTTTTAACTGTCTGCTTCTCAAAAGGTTTACTACAAAGGAAGGAAAGAAAGAAAAGAAAGAAAGAAAGAAAGAAAGAAAGAAAGAAAGAAAGAAAGAAAGAAAGAAAGAAAGAAAGAAAGAAAGAAAGAAAGAAAGAAAGAAAGAAAGAAAGAAAGAGAGAGAGAGAGAGAGAGAGAGAGAGAGAGAAAGAAAGAAAGAAAGGAAGGAAGGAAGGAAGGAAGGAAGGAAGGAAGGAAGGAAGGAAGGAAGGAAGGGAAGAGAAAAGAATAGAAAAGCAAAGCTTCCAAAACAAAAAAATAAATACTAAAATAGACCATCCCCAAAGGCAGAGGAATTAATCTGGCAAAAGANAAGGAAGGAAGGAAGGAAGGAAGGAAGGAAGGAAGGAAGGAAGGAAGGAAGGAAGGAAAGAAAGAAAGAGAGTCTTGCAGAACAATAAAATACTTGGAGAATTATACCACACAAATAAATGACAAAATCACCATAACAAAGAAACTTCAGACAGCTCTCCCTGTACTCTCTGACAAAGTTATTATGCTATATTTTGGGCTGTTATTGCAGGGACACCTAACCAATGATTTTTCATGTTTCCACTTACTGTAAATGACTCTCTTTCATTGTCTAGTAGCTTTGAGCATCTCTTAAGTCATGGTACAGTCATGGCATAACCAGCTGGTATGCCAAGTGACTAGCAGGGCCAGTGGCAATGAAAACTTCTTCCTCCACCACCAGACCAAAGGTGACCTTGGCCACATGAGCCACTCATGTCCAAGTGACTTATCAATAAGCAGCTTGAATGCTGTCCTGGGAAAGACAATTTTGGTTACATTGCACCAAGAAGGGTTAGGAAAAGAGAAACAGATTATTGCTAGTATCCTTCCAATTGTACCATGTGTTAAAGTGAGAACTCTGTTTATTAATCAAGCTTCTCACATACTATTAAATAAGACTAACTGTGGCAGAATGTGGGAAGGCTGGGTGTGGTGGCTCACACCTGTAATCTCAGCACTTTGGGAGGCCGAGACAGGGGGATCACGAGGTCAGAAGTTTGAGACCAGCCTGGCCAATATGGTGAAACCCTATCTCTACTAAAAATACGAAAACTAGCTGTGCGTGATGGCTCACTCCTGTAGTCCCAGCTGCTCCGAAGGCTGAGGCAGGAGAATGGCTTGAATCCAGGAGGCAGAGGTTGCAGTGAGCCGAGATAACGCTACTGCACTCCAGCCTGGGTGACAGAGCAAGACTGCCTCAAAAAAAAAAAAAAAAAACAAACACAACAACAACAACAACAAAAAACCTAGAGGTCTACCAAACCCATCTTAGCCTACCTTAATAAAATTATAATATATCATTGAAAGAAAACAAATCTGGAATAAATACTAAACTTGACAGGGTGCCAGAACAAGAGATGTCAACTGGGATTGTGCCAGGTAAACCAGGATATATAATCACATGCCTTTTAAGGTCCCTTTCAAGCCTTAGTGACTGCATTCTGATGATAGCTAGGAGTCAAACAACTACTCACCTTGTTGGAATTCTGAGACCAGATGTTGAGTCCCGAAATGCCCTGAGTCTTCCTCATTAGTAGTCAACTTCCACCTATTCTTTCAATACTTATTAAGCACCTGATTAGTAAGAGACACTAGGTTAGTTTCCTGACCTCAGAGAACTCACAGCACAAGAGGGAAATTAGGAAAGAAAGCCAGCAGTTCAAGTTCAACTCACTGTTCTGCCCCATCTTGGATCTCATCATCATTTTTTGGTTTGTTTGTTTTCTTCACATTTTAAAATTAGATTCCTTATTATTGAGAAATTCAAATCAAAATCACACTGAGATACCATTTCACACCAGACAGAATGGCTATTATTAAAAAGTCAAAAAATAATAGATGCCGGTGAGGTTGTTGACATATTTTAAAAGTTAAGCTTAAAAGTGTTATGCTATGTCATAGATATCACAAATGGATTTTCCAGTCCGACTTGTGATAGTCTTTGCTCAAAAAATTTGCTTTTCATTTTATGTAATTGTTATTCCATTTTTTATATTTTTCCAACTTTTATTTTAGGTTGAGGGAGTATATGTGCAGGTTTGTTACATGGATAGATTTTGTGTTGCAGGGGTTTGGTGGTACAGATTATTTTGTCATCCAGGTAGTAAGCATAGCACCCAATAGGCAGTTTTTTTATCCTCACTCTCCTACCATTCTCCACCCTCAAGTAAGTGCTGGTGTCTATTGTTCCCTTCTTAGTGTCTATATGCACCCAGTGTTTAGATCCCACTTACAAATGGCAGCATGCAATTTGGTTTTCTGTTCCTGTGTTAATTCATTTATGATAATGGTCTCCAGCTGCATCCACATTCCTGCAAAGGACATGATTTCATTATGTTTTATGGGTGTAGTATTCTGTTGTGTATATGTACCACATTTTATTTATTCAGTCTACTGTTGATGGGCATTAAGGTTGATTCCATGTCTTTGCTATTGTGAATAGTGCCTCGAAGAATATACATGTGTGTATGTCGTTATGGCAAAACAATTTTTATTTCTTTGGGTATAAATGGGATTGCTGTCAATTTTTGTTTTCGTTGCAATTGCTTCTGGAGTCTTGGTCATGAAACCTTTGCTATGGTCTATGTCTGGAATGATATTTCCTAGGTTTTCTTCTAGAGTTTTTATAGTTTTAGACTTTACACTTAAGTCTTTAATCCATTCTGAGTTGATTTTTGTATATGGTGAAAGGAAGGGGTCCAGTTTCAATCCTCTGCATATGGTTAGCTAGCTATCCCAGCACCACTGATTGAACAGGGAGTCCTTTCCCTATTGCTTGTTATTGCTGACTTTGTCAAAAATGAGATGGTTGTGAGTGTGAAGATTTATTTCTGACTTCTCTAACCTGTTACATTGGTCTATGTGTTTGTCTCTGTACCAGTACCATGCTGTTTTGGTTACCGTAGCCTTATATTATAGCTTGAAGTTGGGTAGGGTGATGCCTTTGGCTTTGATCTTTTTCCATGTATTGTTTTGGCTACTCAGGCTCTTTTTTGATTCCATATGAATTTTAGAATACATTTTTCTAATTCTGTGAAATATATTGTTGGTAGTTTGATAGGAATAATAATGGATGTGTAAATTGGTTTGGGTAGTATGGCCATTTTAACACTATTGATTCTTCCTATCCATTAGCATGGAATGTTTTTCCACTTGCTTGTGTCATATCTGATTTCTTTCAGCAGTCATCCCCACTTTTTAATAGGTGTTTTACCTGTACACATTTACCTGGTGGAGTCTTTGTCTGTCTCGTTACCTCTGATGTATGCAGAACCCAGAGTAGTACCTGGTGTATGGTTAATTATTCAATAATATCAATTTAATGAACGAATGAATGAATTGAGCTCTGACAGAAATAAACCCAGGTGACTTGGAACAGGCATCTAACTGAGATAGTAAGTCAAGGAAGTAATGGGTTAGCTGAGCTCAAAGGGCAAGGAGGATTCAGCAAGTTAGGAAGGGCAGGAAAGTGCTTTCTAGGCATTGAGGAATAACATGTGTAAATGCCTGGACATAGCAGACAGTGTTGCTTGGGGAACTGCAAGTTATTCTGAATGACTGGGAAACAGGGTGAAAGCATCGTAGGAAATGAAGCCATGGGCAGGACTGGAATCTGGATTGGCCTTAGTAATGAGGAAATAAGCCTATGGTCATAACACCCTGAAAGTGCTCAATATCATCTGATCTCGGAAGCTAAGTAGGGTCAGGCCTGGTTAGTACTTGGATGGGAATAATGAAGAAATAAGAGGTGATTGGGGATACCACTCAGAGATGTAAGCTGCTTTTCTGAAGATATGAAGCTCCAATTATTCCCCAAGACTCCCTGGTCTTGCAGAACAGTGATGCAATACAGAGAGGAACCTAGAATAAACTTAGCTGTCAACTCTTGGAAGGAAAAGGAATCAGACCCATCCCAAGTTCGATGGTAGCAGACATCTTATGGAAAGACCCAAGCCACCTTTGTCTCAGTGCATTTGAGTCAGGAATGGTGGAGGGCCTGCTTTCAGGCACCCAGCCTCTGTCTGCAGAGAAGTAAATAGCTGAAGTAATTAAGTGACTAATTAAATGAAAGAGTGATGAAACTGATGTGAATTCTTTAGATTTTCTTTTCCCAGCATGCTCCTTGCCTAATTGCCTTGATTTTCCAGTGAATTGCCACCCTCTATGGAAGAAACCTTGACAACTTGAGTACAACTAAGCAATGGGAATTTTTTGCAAGTTTGAGTGAAAGTGTGCCTGGGGGAGGAAGACACAGAGAGAGGGTGCAGAAAGCAGAAACAGGAAATGTCTGTTCTTTTGACTGCACCTTTATCTATACTATCTCAGAAACATCTCCAGAGCTTTTTCCTAGTGTTATCTCTTGCTTAGAATAGCATGAGAGTTTCCTTGTTAGAATTTTTCTCTCTAGTGTCTAACCATTGCAATAGGGTTAGTTCTCAAAAAGCACAGTCCCACTACTAATTGCGTCCGGCTTCATCTCCCACCATCTCTTACTTTCACCCAACTCTCCCTGGGCCAGCCTGACCTAATTAGCATTCTCCAAACATACTCTGCACTTAAACACTTCCATATATATTTGCTTTTACCACTCCCTCTCCCTGCAATATCCAAATTTTGCCCACTTCAGAATGTAGTTTAAATTCTTTGAAAGTTTCTCTGATCTTTTAGCTAAAGGGGACCCATTCCTCTTCTCAACTTCCATGGCAGCTTACCTATACTTCTTCTCAGCACTTAACACTTCATCTTATATTCAGGCTGTGTATATAACAGGTTTATTTCACTTACCTTTCCTTAAAGTCTGTGCCTTACCCATGTTTGTATTTCCTAGACTTTTCTATCCCAGTGCCTGACTCTTGTGGGAAGCCAGTAAATGAATGAATGAGCCCAGGTGTCTGGAGACCTCCCTCTACCAAAGAGGTGTTTAAAGCTGATGGCATTTTTTAACAGAGATAGTCAAGCCACAGTGCATCTCTCCCCCAGCTTCTGGCTTATGTGGTACTAAAGTCCCCAGCTGCACACAGCTGTGCCAGTTGGGGACCATCTGAGCATCTAGCTACATCTGCAAAATGAAAATACCCACGCAGGGATGGGGCTTGTCTTACTGATTACTATTTTTGCTTTAAATAGTTGCATCCCTGGGAAGTCTATCCACATTTCTCAGGCTTCTGGGTGGGCTTCTGAGCATTAGTACCACTTGTTAGCTACAGTCTGAAGAAGTGCTTCGGTCTTTTTTTTCTTTGTTCCCTCCGTAAGAGAAATCCTAAGTCTCTGGGCCTGTGAATTTTCTGGATTCTTTGCAGATAGTGGCTGGTGTCATGATGAGCATACTGGGAACACCTGTTATAGTGAAGGATTATTACTTAAACTGTGCCCTATTTTGAAAGAATTTTGTAAAAATTACAAAAAGACATGTAGTACAAACGGAGGTAAGTGAGAAAATTAATGGAAAATATAAATAAGTGTAGAACACTAAGGTGATTAATGATTAATATAGGAATGATTGATGTAAAACATGATGTCCATAGGATCCTCTATATTTGCTGCAGGTAGACTGCGGATCTGACTCCAGGCTTCTTAGAAACCAAAAATAAAAGAGGGAAAGAATGATATGATTGTCTATATCTTATCTCATAAACACTGTGATTATTAGAATAACAGTGTCTGTAAGATAAGAACAAATCAAGTGCCCAAGGGGAGCACCTCCTTCCCCATACCCAAAGAAAATTTTATTTTGTGAAGTCACCTACATGACGCAGAAAACATTGTCCTTAGTAATACTGAAACACAACATAGATTTTTGTATGGGGCAAGATGGCCGAATAGGAGCAGCTCCAGTCTTCAACTCCCAGCGCCAGCAACACAGAAGACCTGTGATTTCGGCATTTTCAACTGAGCCTCTGCTGCTGATACCCAGGCAAACAGGGTCTGGAGTGGACCTCAAGCAATCTCCAACAGACCTACAGCTGAGGGTCCTGACTGTTAGAAGGAAAACTATCAAACAGGAAGGACACCTACACCAAAACCCCATCAGTACATCACCATCATCAAAGACCAGAGGCAGATAAAACCACAAAGATGGGGAAAAAGCAGGGCAGAAAAGCTGGAAATTCAAAAAATAAGAGCGCATCTCCCCCGGCAAAGGAGCGCAGCTCATCGCCAGCAACGGATCAAAGCTGGATGGAGAATGACTTTGACGAGATGAGAGAAGAAGGCTTCAGTCCATCAAATTTCTCAGAACTAAAGGAGGAATTACGTACCCAGCGCAAAGAAACTAAAAATCTTGAAAAAAAAGTGGAAGAATTGATGGCTAGAGTAATTAATGCAGAGAAGGTCATAAACGAAATGAAAGAGATGAAAACCATGACACGAGAAATACGTGACAAATGCACAAGCTTCAGTAACCGACTCAATCAACTGGAAGAAAGAGTATCAGCGATTGAGGATCAAATGAATGAAATGAAGCGAGAAGAGAAACCAAAAGAAAAAAGAAGAAAAAGAAATGAACAAAGCCTGCAAGAAGTATGGGATTATGTAAAAAGACCAAATCTACGTCTGATTGGGGTGCCCGAAAGTGAGGGGGAAAACGGAACCAAGTTGGAAAACACTCTTCAGGATATCATCCAGGAGAACTTCCCCAACCTAGGAGGGCAGGCCAACATTCAAATCCAGGAAATACAGAGAACGCCACAAAGATACTCCTCGAGAAGAGCAACTCCAAGACACATAATTGCCAGATTCACCAAAGTTGAAATGAAGGAAAAAATCCTAAGGGCAGCCAGAGAGAAAGGTCGGGTTACCCACAAAGGGAAGCCCATCAGACTAACAGCAGATCTCTCGGCAGAAACTCTGCAAGCCAGAAGAGAGTGGGGGCCAATATTCAACCTTCTTAAAGAAAAGAATTTTAAACCCAGAATTTCATATCCAGCCAAACTAAGTTTCATAAGTGAAGGAGAAATAAAATCCTTTACAGATAAGCAAATGCTTAGAGATTTTGTCACCACTAGGCCTGCCTTACAAGAGACCCTGAAGGAAGCACTCAACATGGAAAGGAACAACCGGTACCAGCCATTGCAAAAACATGCCAAAATGTAAAGACCATCGAGGCTAGGAAGAAACTGCATCAACTAACGAGCAAAATAACCAGTTAATATCATAATGGCAGGATCAAGTTCACACATAACAATCTTAACCTTAAATGTAAATGGACTAAATGCTCCAATGAAAAGACACAGACTGGCAAACTGGATAAAGAGTCAAGACCCATCAGTCTGCTGTATTCAGGAGACCCATCTCAAACGCAGAGACATACATAGGCTCAAAATAAAGGGATGGAGGAAGATTTACCAAGCAAATGGAGAACAAAAAAAAGCGGGGGTTGCAATCCTAGTCTCTGATAAAACAGACTTTAAACCATCAAAGATCAAAAGAGACAAAGAAGGCCATTACATAATGGTAAAGGGATCAATTCAACAGGAAGAGCTAACTATCCTAAATATATATGCACCCAATACAGGAGCACCCAGATTCATAAAGCAAGTCCTTAGAGACTTACAAAGAGACTTAGACTCCCATACAATAATAATGGGAGACTTCAACACTCCACTGCCAACATTAGACAGATCAACGAGACAGAAAGTTAACAAGGATATCCAGGAATTGAACTCATCTCTGCAGCAAGCAGACCTAATAGACATCTAGAGAACTCTCCACCCCAAATCAACAGAATATACATTCTTCTCAGCACCACATCGTACTTACTCCAAAATTGACCATATAATTGGAAGTAAAGCACTCCTCAGCAAATGTACAAGAACAGAAATTATAACAAACTGTCTCTCAGACCACAGTGCAATCAAACTAGAACTCAGAACTAAGAAATCAATCAAAACCACTCAACTACATGGAAACTGAACAACCTGCTCCTGAATGACTACTGGGTACATCACGAAATGAAGGCAGAAATAAAGATGTTCTTTGAAACCAATGAGAACAAAGATACAACATACCAGAATCTCTGGGACACATTTAAAGCAGTGTGTAGAGGGAAATTTATAGCACTAAATGCCCACAAGAGAAAGCAGGAAAGATCTAAAATTGACACTCTAACATCGCAATTAAAAGAACTAGAGAAGCAAGAGCAAACACATTTGAAAGCTAGCAGAAGGCAAGAAATAACTAAGATCAGAGCAGAACTGAAGGAGATAGAGACACAAAAAACCCTCCAAAAAATCAATGAATCCAGGAGTTGGTTTTTTGAAAAGATCAACAAAATTGACAGACCACTAGCAAGACTAATAAAGAAGAAAAGAGAGAAGAATCAAATCGACGCAATTAAAAATGATAAAGGGGATATCACCACCGACCCCACAGAAATACAAACTACCATCAGAGAATACTATAAACACCTCTACGCAAATAAACTGGAAAATCTAGAAGAAATGGATAATTTCCTGGACACTTACACTCTTCCAAGACTAAACCAGGAAGAAGTTGAATCCCTGAATAGACCAATAGCAGGCTCTGACATTGAGGCAATAATTAATAGCCTACCAATGAAAAAAAGTCCAGGACCAGATGGATTCACAGCTGAATTCTATCAGAGGTACAAGGAGGAGCTGGTACCATTCCTTCTGAAACTATTCCAATCAATAGAAAAAGAGGGAATCCTCCCTAACTCATTTTATGAGGCCAACATCATCCTGATACCAAAGCCTGGCAGAGATACAACAAAAAAAGAGAATTTTAGACCAATATCCCTGATGAACATCGATGCAAAAATCCTCAATAAAATACTGGCAAACCGGATTCAGCAACACATCAAAAAGCTTATCCACCATGATCAAGTGGGCTTCATCCCTGGGATGCAAGGCTGGTTCAACATTCGCAAATCAATAAACATAATCCAGCATATAAACAGAACCAAAGACAAGAACCACATGATTATCTCAATAGATGCAGAAAAGGCTTTTGACAAAATTCAACAGCCCTTCATGCTAAAAATGCTCAATAAATTCGGTATTGATGGAACGTACCTCAAAATCATAAGAGCTATTTATGAGAAACCCACAGCCAATATCATACTGAATGGGCAAAAACTGGAAAAATTCCCTTTGAAAACTGGCACAAGACAGGGATGCCCTCTCTCACCACTCCTATTCAACATAGTGTTGGAAGTTCTGGCTAGGGCAATCAGGCAAGAGAAAGAAATCAAGGGTATTCAGTTAGGAAAAGAAGAAGTCAAATTGTCCCTGTTTACAGATGACATGATTGTATATTTAGAAAATCCCATTGTCTCGGCCCAAAATCTCCTTAAGCTGATAAGCAACTTCAGCAAAGTCTCAGGATACAAAATTAATGTGCAAAAATCACAAGCATTCTTATACACCAGTAACAGACAAACAGAGAGCCAAATCAGGAATGAACTTCCATTCACAATTGCTTCAAAGAGAATAAAATACCTAGGAATCCAACTTACAAGGGATGTAAAGGACCTCTTCAAGGAGAACTATAAACCACTGCTCAGTGAAATAAAAGAGGACACAAACAAATGGAAGAACATACCATGCTCATGGATAGGAAGAATCAATATCGTGAAAATGGCCATATTGCCCAAGGTTATTTATAGATTCAATGCCATCCCCATCAAGCTACCAATGAGTTTCTT
>NW_020257540.1:0-3601 GCF_003255815.1 Theropithecus gelada
AGGCATGCACACACACAGACACACACATAGACACTCATACACAGACACACCATACAGGTGTGCACACACACAGGCACACACACCATACAGGCATACACACACACACAAAGACACACACACAGGCACTCACACATGCACACATCATACAGGCATGCACACACACACACACGCTGGCACATACACATACACACACCATGCAGGCATGCACACACACACAGACATACATAGACACAGACACGGGCACATAACATACACATCATACAAGCACACACCCACACATACACATACACACACAGACACATACATGCACACACACAGATACACAGACATACCCATAGACACAGACACATGCAGGCACACACAGATACACACACATACACAGACACACACAGACACAGACACACAAGCACACACACAGAGACACAAGCACATATAAACAGACACATCCTGTACACAGATACACACACATATATACCACACACATGACCCACACATATACACAAACACATCACAAACCACACAAATGCACACATCATACACACCACACACATCACACACCAGAGCTACCCAGGATTGCAGTTTGGTGGGGATGAGACCACCAGCTAGTGACCCGAAAGGCCTGCGTTAGGAGACAAGCAGGTGAGTGCTGGGCAGCTGGATGCTGGGCTGGTGAGTGCTGGGCAGGTGGGTGCTGGGCTGGTGAGTGCTGGGCAGGTGGGTGCTGGGCAGGTGAGTGCTAGGCAGGTGAGTGCTGGGCAGCTGAATGCTGGGCTGGTGAGTGCTGAGAAGGTGAGTACTAGGCAGGTGAGTGAGTGCTGGGCAGTTGAGTGAGTACTGAGCAGATTGGTGCTGGAAGTTTAGTTTGTGCTGGGCAGGTGAGTGAGTGCTGGGCACATGAGTGAGTGCTAGGCAGGTGAGAGTGCTGGGCAGGTGCGAGAGTGCTGGGCAGGTGGGGGCTGGGCAGGTGAGAGAGTGCTGGGCAGGTGGGGGCTGGGCAGGTGAGTGATTGCTGGGCAGGTGGGTGCTGGGCAGGTGTGTGGTGGGCAGGTGAGTGCTGGGCAGGTGTGTGCTGGACAGCTGTCTGTTGAAAAGGGAGTATAGACTGCAAAGCTGGCCACATCCACGTGGAGTCAGAAGCCTGTGAAGACGCTGGAGAGGTGATGGCCTGGCTCATCCTGGACACCCACATGCTGGCAAGGCCACAAACAGGAGCCTCTTTTTCTTCTCACCTGCTGCTGGAGGGGGAGCAGAGACAAGGTCATGGGGTAGGGGAGAGCCCGCTGGCCATTTCCGTAAGAGAAGAGGGAGCATCCACCATCCACGGGCACCGTGACAGGGCAGACACCAAGTCCCACGGTGGAAACACAGCTTCCTGTCCTCCGAGAGCTGGTACCCAGGGTGTGGGGGCCATTGAAGGTAAGATGCGGGCCAGCCGTGAGAGCTAATAGAGTAGGGTGCAGTGCAGACTGACCATCAGACAAACTCGGGACTCACCCTGGACGGACGAGGGGTCCCAGTCTGGGAGGAAGAGCAGGGACAGCTCAGGTAGGGGGGGAAAGATACACCCCAGGCCACCATCAGGACGGACGGGAAGCGGACTGAGGGGAGCCGCCGCCCACACCCAGGCCCGGAGAGGATGCGCAATGCAGTGCTCTGCCCACTAGGAGCGAAGGAGAAACCTACCAATAATGTCACCCTCGTAACTTTTTCAGAAAGCTAAGTGTTGTCGGAGAGCATCTCCTTCCTGTAGTTTCTGGGATTACAATGTGCCCTTTCTTTTTACAGATAACAAATGTTCTTTTAAAACAATATTCTTGCTGGACAAAATAAAAACATGTCAATACCATTTGGACTCCTAGATTATTATCATTTTTAATGTGATGCATCATAAAATCTATACATTTCTTCTTATGGAAATTCTTCTTGCAAAATGTTTGAGAGTAAACAGAGAACAAGAAGGGTCAAGAGCGTCTGGATGTTGTGTTCTAAGGTGGGAGGAGTCCGAGTGTGGATTAGGTGGAAGGGCTGAGCCAGTCGGGGAGCTCTGAGGCAAGGAAAAGGGGGGATTATGGATGAAACCCTTCCCTCTAGAACACGCTCTGTAGCCTGTCCTTGCAAATAATCTAGGATGCAGAAAAGACCCACCTTCCAATGTATAATCAGGAGCAAAATAAATTAAAAACATTTTTTTCTTTCTTCCCCACCCTGCCCCAACTGGATCCACCTCCCTAAGTGAATACTTCCGTACCTGTGCCTGGGGCCATTTCTGTCAATGGGTGTCAATGAAATTATTCTAGCCCAGGGCACATTTTATTTACATAATTGTTCTTTGGGCAAATTCCTCCACTTTTCTGCAGAAACCCTGGCTCTTTTATTGACATCATTCTCAAACTCCCACTTCCCCTCCCGTGGCTCCTATCCCTGAAAATAATTACGAGCTTTGATATACAAGAAATTATTACCCACTGATTTAGATAATGAAATAATATAAACTGCAGCAAGATGTTCTATGATTCTTACATACTTCCTGCTGTCTCTAACATCATTTAATGATTTTTTTGATTTTTGTTGTAAAGTAAAAAAAAAAAAATACTTCAGATTTGAAACACAGCAGAGACATCAATGCTAGGAAGCAAAGAAGGCATTTTATCTTATCTTCTGTATAGTAGTGAAGCAAATTTAAAAAGAGAAAAATCTTCAAAGCCAGTGTGCAATCAATGATTGAATGATTGCATGTTTTAATGAGAATAAGGCTTTTTCTTTTTTTTTTCTTTTTTTTTTTTTTGGTGAGAAAGCCTACCCTGTTTGCAAAATTGGTCAATCAACTACTATTTCATGAAGCCAGTCTGTTTCTGGAGAAACCTGTCTCATTTATCAATTCATCTTCCTATCACCATTTTGTATCATCAAAATATGTGTAAATAATAATTAAGAACTGTATATCAGGAGGAGAATAACCATTAAATACCCTTGGCATAATGTAATATTGTATATTTGATGGATAAATGGTGTTTCTCAAATTTTAACATAGCTTCTTCTAATGGTAAAAGTAACTCAGATTTATTATAAAAAGTCACACAGTGTTGAAATGTATAGGAAGAAGGTAAAAGATACGCATCGAACTGTCAGAGAGGGAAAACTTTTCCTCTTCCTTCTCGGGTTCAGTGACTAGAGTCCTGAAAATTTAACTGACAAAAGACAGATTAATAGAAAAGAAGTACAAAGCTTTAATGTTTTAGGTGCAAAAGAGTTCACCGAAAGGAAGTAAAGCTCAAAGAGGCAGTTACGCTTGGGGCTTGTACACCACTTTACAAAGGAAAGATGGCTTGGGCTTCAAGGGATAAAAATTGTGAGAAGGTGACTAGGAAATGTGTGGTGGAAGCTAAAGACAGGTGTGAGACTCCTCTCCGTGGGTCTCCAGTACTAAGAGTTGCTCTCCTCTCACTGGCATGAGCTGGGGACACCTTCACAGAGGGAGATCATGCTCCTCTTTTTTTTTTTTTTTTTTTTTTTTTTTTTGGGGGGTTTGCTCTTTCCCCCCCGGCGGGGGGTGGGGGGCCGGTTTTCGCCCCCTCCTACCCCCACCTCCCCGGTTTCCGCC
>NW_020257540.1:3653-12816 GCF_003255815.1 Theropithecus gelada
TTTTCTTTTTTTTTTTTTTTTTGGGGGGCTGGAGGAGGGGTGGGGCCCTTTTTTTTTTTTTTTTTTTTTTTTTTTTGAGATGGAGTCTCGCTCTGCCGCCCAGGCTGGAGTGCAGTGGCCGGATCTCAGCTCACTGCAAGCTCCGCCTCCCGGGTTCACGCCATTCTCCTGCCTCAGCCTCCCGAGTAGCTGGGACTACAGGCGCCCGCCACCTCGCCTGGCTAGTTTTTCTGTATTTTTTAGTAGAGACGGGGTTTCACCGTGTCGGCCAGGATGGTCTCGATCTCCTGACCTCGTGATCCGCCCGTCTCGGCCTCCCAAAGTGCTGGGATTACAGGCTTGAGCCACCGCGCCCGGCCCATGCTCCTCTTTTAAGCAGAAAAGGGCAGAGAAGAGAACTCTGTGTGCATCTGTTGAGTCTCGGGTGCCTTCAGATCCACAGAATCCTCATGCCAAAGTTGCATATTTTGGGTTTGTATTCCGATCCCCCTTTCAGTTTCAAGTACAATAAATAGTCTCTGCTAAAATTTACCCATTAAAGAAAAACAACAACAACCTATTATTGCAGAGACGGTTTTCTAATGTTCCAAGAAGGCAAGGATTCTCTTTTTTTTTTTTTTATCAGGGATGTAAGTTGTTGCTGTGTAACAAAAGACTCAAAAAACTTAGTGGCTACTAACAGACAAACACAAATAACAGCTGATGATTTCTCTTTGGGACTGCTGGGCAGCTGTTTCTTCTGGCCTGGCTTGGCTGACCTCTCTGGTCAGCAGCACTCTGGCCAAGCTATCTGGCTGTTCTGTGATGACTGCTGTCACATAGTTGGTGGTTCCACCTCTGTTGACTGAGCCCCACTCCACATGGCATCTTATTCTCTGGGGACGTATCCCAGGTTTCTTCACAGAGTGGTCACAGAGTTCTCAAAAGCAGCCAGTGAATGTGAGCCCCCATGTGCAAGCTCTTTTTTTTTTTTTTTTTTTTTTTTTTTTTTTTTTTTTTTGAGACGGAGTCTCGCTCTGTCACCCAGGCTGGAGTGCAGTGGCCAGATCTCAGCTCACTGCAAGCTCCGCCTCCCGGGTTCCCGCCATTCTCCTGCCTCAGCCTCCCAAGTAGCTGGGACCACAGGCGCCGCCACCACGCCCGGCTAATTTTTTGTATTTTTAGTAGAGACGGGGTTTCACCGTGTTAGCCCGGATGGTCTTGATCTCCTGACCTCGTGATCCGCCCGTCTCGGCCTCCCAAAGTGCTGGGATTACAGGCTTGAGCCACCGTGCCCGGCGCAAGCTCTTTTTAAGCTTCTGCTTGAAGCATGTTTGTGTTTTCCCATTGGCCAGAGCAAGTCCCAAGTCAGAATGATTGTGGGAAGGACCACCCAAGGGTGTGGATACAGAGGGACGTAGGTCATTGGGAGCCTTATTAAAACAATCTACCACAACATCCCTCTTTCATCTTCCTGTTCTTGAAGTAAGTCAAAGTAGTTCTATAGGTCAGTTGTCCGATGTCATGATCTTCCCTTGGCAATCACTAGAAGTCCACTCCTTACGACTCTGCCACGCGGTTCACAGCCTTCCTCTCCATTCTGTATCCTGCCGTCATTGAGGGTGACTTGCAGATCCACAACCTAGTTTGTTGATTCTTACTCCACAAGCCTCTACCATCACCCCAGAGACCGTATTATCCCCTGGAATACTCCCCCTGCCAATACAGATGCAAGCCCCTGCTGTAGTTTTCACTCTGGACCTAGCTGGCCTGGATGGCTTATTTTCTTTCCCCATTGAGTCTATGCCATCACTTTAACCACCCCATTTCCAGTATCTTTAACCTCTTCTTACTCTTTATCCTGCCTCCATAATGAAAGTCTCTGAACTACAATCCATTTAGTGATTTTTATCCTATTCTTCCCCACTTGCTTAAGAAGTTCACCCTGTGTGGGCTGTCCTTCCTCATCAGGGCCACTGCAGACCATCCCTGTGATCCTCGCCTATCACCCCAGCCCTTGTGAGCTGTGTGCTATGCTCCAGACTTGAGAAAACTCAGCTACCAGGAGAGGATGCTTAATCTAAATATGCATTCGTCAAAAAATGTGTCTTCTCACTCCTCCCTTCTTTCATTTAGGTGTTGGAATCCCATTCCTTACTCTGAACACTGGCTATTCTCTTTCAGGTTTTTAAAGTCATCTTGGAACTATCTCGTCTCCACAGGCGTGTGCCTATGTGTGAGCGGGTGCTTGATATTTTCATTCTTTACACAAACTCAATTATGTATCATCTTAGAAACACAACAGCAAATCAAACAAACTCATGTTTTCCTCAGCTCCAACTCTCATTTTCTTTCATCTTTACAACTAAGTTCCTTAAAATAGCATATTGCTTAGTTTTCATTTCCTCTCCTCTCATTCACTTTTTAATTTGAAGTATAGCATGAATAACCACTCATAGGAAGTGTGCCAATTGTGAATGTGCATTGAACAAATTGAGGAATTTGTGTCTTTGAATGTGCTGTGTACTCACTGCCCAAATCAATGAGAGATAAAAAATGTTCAATCCCAGTTGTCCCTTCCCTGACCAAGGGTAACCACTCTTTTAATTTTTATCACAATCGATGAATTTTGCCTTTTTTCAAGCTCCCTATAAACAGCCGTTTGCAGCAGGTGAAGTTTTTGTGTCTCACTTTTATTGCTCGGCATCAGCTTTGTAGAAGTCATGGATGAAGCCATCAGAATTAGTACTTTACTCATTTTTACTGTTGGGTAGTGTTATATTCTATGACTATATCACAATTTTTACACATTTTCCTGGCAGGGATTTTTTAGTATTATGAATAAAGTTTCTATGAACATCCTTTTATGCATGTTTTCATGGACAAGTATGCTATTTCTCTTGGGTCTATGCTTAGAAATGGAATGCTGGTATGGATGGTACATAAGGTAGAAGTCT
The DNA here is from genome assembly GCF_003255815.1 of Theropithecus gelada. Lineage (NCBI taxonomy): Eukaryota > Metazoa > Chordata > Mammalia > Primates > Cercopithecidae > Theropithecus > Theropithecus gelada. The sequence continues at coordinate 6,590 of NW_020257540.1, forward strand.
ATTTAGCTACTATAGTTATGTCTCATCAAACAACTCCAGAAAGGCTGAATAAACTTACCCACTAAAATCAGGGTAGGGAAACTACATTTCCTCTGTATCCCGGACAACACTGGGTATTATCTCTCTTTTTCATTTTATCCATAATGATGCATTTGTAGTAGTGTCTTATCATTGGTTTAATTTGCATGTCCTTGGTGATTAATGATATGGAGGACATCTTCATATATGTATTAGCTCTCCGATATCTTTATTTTATTCAGATCTCATTTAAGTCTTTCTCTCTTTTGTAACTTGATGTTTATCTTTCCTTATTGATTTATACGAGTTTTTAAACATCCCGCATATGAGTCCTGTGTCAGATATATTTATTGCAAATATTTCCTCCCAGTGTGTGGCTTAAAAATTTATTCTCTCATTACTGTCTTAGGATAAACAGAAATTCTCAACTTTTTTTCATACACATATCAAATTCACACGTAACAGTGGTTAGAAAGGGCCATCCTATTGAATTATGGTCTGCTCTTCATTTATTTGGTCTTTTCAAATTTCTCTCAGCTATGCTTTTCAGCTTTCGGTGTAAGAATCAGGTATAACCTCTCTCAGATTAAATTCACAGGTGTTTCACGTTCTTTGGTGCTAAGATCAAGGGTCAGCAAAGTAAGACCTGTGAGCCAATTTGAGCCTTGCACCTGTTTTTGTATGGCTTATGATCTAAGAATAATTTTTTACATTAAAAATGTTAAGGAATAACAGAAGAAAGAGAGAGAGTATGCAACAGGCATCCTATGTAGCCTGCCAAGCATACCTTATCTACCTGGTCCTTTACACAAAAAAGTTAGCTGATCCCTGATATTTTACAAAAACGAGTCTCCCAATCTTTGTCACTTGGGTACAACACACAGTTTGCGTTCATACTGACTTTAATTCATTGACTTTGTTAAATCCACTTATTAATTTTAATAGTCATAATTTATTTTGGGTTTACTACAAACACAATCTTGGTAAATAAGGGGAATAATTTTCTTTCCAATTTTTACAACCTCTTTTTCTTGCCTTATTGAATTTGCTTGAATCTCTAGGACACTGCTGAATGGTGGTGAGGGGAGTGCACATTTCAGAGGATTCCCAGTCTTAGGGAGGTTGTTACATCATTAAGCAGAATGCTATCTACAGGATTCTTCGTTTTAACATCTTTTTAAAAAAAATTTCAACTTTTATTTTATTTATTTGTTTATTTTTTGAGGCAGACTCTCATTCTGTTGCTCAGGCTGGAGTGCAGTGCAGTTTTGTTACATGAGACTATTGTGTGCTGCTGAGGTTTGCAGTATGGATCTTGTCACGCAGGTAGTGAGCTTAATATCGGATAGTTTTTTAACCCACTCCCCTCCCTCCACTCTGTGGTACTACACAATGCCCATTGTTCCTTCCATTCCTAATTTTCTGAAAGTTTTTCTAATGATCAGGGATTGAATCTTATCAGATGCTTGCTTTATAGTGATTTAAAAATGATCAAGCAGTTTTTCTCCTTTTTTCTGTTAATATGATGAATCACATTGATTAATTTTCAAGTGTTGAAGGAAACATATATTTCTTCTATAATCTTGGTTAGAATATATTACCCATTTTGTATATTACTATTCTGTTTACTACTGTTTTGTTCAGGATTTTTGTTTCTATGTTTATAAAAGATATTGGTCTGTAATTTTGTTGTTGTTGTTTTAATGTTCTTGAGAGATTTTGATTTCAGGGCAATACTCATCTCATAAAATGAGTTTGGAATTACTTCTATACACAGGTTTTCAGAAAATGTCTGGGTATGATCAGTTCTGTCTCTTATTTAAATATTCCAAAGAATTAACTCATGAAACTTGCTGGGTCTGAAATTTTATTAGTGGTCAGCTTTTTAATTATGGATTCAATATTGTAAACTGATATCAGATTTATCTGAGTATGTATTTATTCTTGTGTCAGTTTTGATATGACATATTTTTCCAGGAATTTGTCAATTTCAAAGAATGCACATTTCACATGTATTAACATAAAGTTGTTTATAATAGACTTACTGTCTTTTTGATGTTTGTATGATCTGTAATGACACATTGTCTTTATATCTAAAATATACCTCTTGCAAACAGCAGATATTTGGATCTTATATTTTTTACCCAGCATAACAATCTTTGTAATTTAAATGGATTTTGTAATCCATTGACATTTGGATACTTACTTATATATTTGGATTGAAGTCAACAATCTGAATATTTGTTTTCAGTTTTGTTTGTTACTCTTTTGTCTTTGCCTTCTTTTGGCTTAATTTTTTATATGAATTATATATATTTTATTAATACTTCAGTTATAGTTTTTAAGCATTCTTTTCATTCTTACCCCAGAAATTACTATATGCATTTTTAAATTATTGCTGTTTACATTAAATAAATGTAATTATTATTTCCTGACTTTTGGAAAAAACCTCCCAACAGTTTAAGTTTATTTACTGTCTCCTGTCTTTGTGCTATTTTTGTCATATATTTTAGAGCTACAGGCTATAAACTCTTCCAGTTACAGTAATCTGTTTTTCCCTTATGCAGTTAATATTATTATATGCATTTACACACATATTTACCTTTTCCAGTGCCCTTTACTCCTTTCTGAAGTTATGTGCTTCTATTTAGTGTAATTGCTATTTACTCTGGAAAACATCATGTAATACCTGCTATGGTATAAGTTTGCTGAAAATAAATTCTAGATTGGCAACCCTTCCCGTGCAACTCTTTCAGTAATGATTGTCTTTTGGCTTCCATAATTTCTGCTCCAAAGTCAGCTGTAAGTCTAATTTTTGTTCCTTTGTATGCAATCTTATCTTTTCTTCAGAATCCTTTAGGATATTTTCTTTATCTTTGTTTTTCAGGAATTTGATGGCAATATGCCTAGGTGTGTTTGTTTTGTTGTGCTGAGTTTTTGTTGTTTTGACTTCACTGAGCTTCTAGAATTGGTAGGTGGAAATGCTCAGTTATTATCTCTTCTAATATTGCTCCTCTCCATTCTTTCTTTCCTTTTCTTCTGGACACAACTTGACTCATATGAGATTATTTGACCATAGCCTATATATGCATTTCCGTCCTCTCTGTTTCTCTCTCTCTCTTTCCCTTTCTTTCTCTCTCTCTCCCTCTTCTTTCTCTCTCTCTTCCTCTCTGTTGGTTTGAAAATTTTATACTGACCTCCATTTGAATGCACTAATTCTTTCTTTTCCTGAAACGAAATTCATCCTCAGTGTGTGTTTACTGTCAAGTCATATACTTTTTTTCTTATTTGAAAGGGAATGTGGACAAGCAATCCAGCGTATGGTGAAGTATTGTCCAAACACAGAAAGAGGTTCATATGTTGGGGGAGCTAAACCTAACGACAGACATCCACTACGCGGTTAATACAATGTGCCTTTCTAAAGCTCACTTGCCACATCCTTTTATTTTTGGTTGTATTTGTTTTAGTTATTTCTTGGTTTATTTATAATATGCTTTTAATTTCTATGAATATCTGTATTTCTCTCTTAAATTTATCTCTAGAACCCTGCCAAATTACTTATTTCTTTCTTCTGGGATCATATAACCACCATTTTCAATATTTATATGCATTACTTGAGTTTATTTTTAGATAGCTGATATTCTATGCAATTTCTTTGAGATTATGGTGAACTAATTGTCTAAACTCTTTTGGTACTCTTTTCATGTATGTTATTTATTTACCTTTTTGCTTTCGTTACTTTTCTTCCTTGTTTTTCCAATCTTTGAGCCAATTTCCTTTTTGTTTCCTTTGGATTATTATTCATTTTTATGGTGCTAGCTATCTGCTAAGGAAAAAGTAGGGAGGGACAAATGGAAGTTATCTGGAAAAATATTTAACTTTTAATAAGACTTAAGGTCTCCAACAAATCTTGACAAATCTGATAACTTCTTAATCTGAGGGACGACATCCCCTCTAATTCCCACAGGCTCCTCACAGAGATCCAGGGTCCTGCGCTCTCTGCACTGTCATCAGCCCTGGCTTCCTCCTCTGCTGGCCTCACTCTCCAATCCCGCCAGAAGTCAGTACTTGGCAAGAAAGCCAATTCCAGGTGATGGACATGGATTATAAAAGTGATTTTTTCTTCAGCTTGCTGCCTCCTGACATTACCTGGTATTAAACTGGGTTTGCTCCTCTGTGGTCCAACCACAACCCTAGATCTCATTGTACTTAAAAACATCTTTGGCTGTGGTTGTCACATATATGTCAATTAGTATAATTGCTATTTACTCTGAAAAATGTTCTGTAATACTCGCTATGGTATAATTTTTTTTTTGAGGATTTGACACATTTTCATAGAATTTAACACATTTTTTTCCTGGCATATAGTTGTTTGTTATGAAATGTCCTTGGTTTTATTAAGGATGGTATTTCTCTTGTTAACCAATTATTATCCCTTTGTTTTGCTTATTTCAGGTTTTGATGGAGGGGAGAAGTATTGCCCCGAAACTCATACTTTTATTTTTGCTTATATCATCTTCAATAAACTGCCTTCAACACCAATTTTTAACCCTCCACAGAAACAAATCCAGCAAAGTTCATGGACTCAAGCCACTCGATTCTCCTTACTGCTTTCTGAGAGCGATCTCAAAACTGCAAATGTGATCATAACACTTACGTGTTTAAAATGTTAATACATTGCCTGCCACAGAAAAGATACACAGTAAATGGCTATTATGGATGGAATGAATTAAAAGCTGGTATCAGAAAGTGGCCTGGTTATCCACCCAGCCCACGGACTTCCTCAGAGCATGCCTGGAGCTTTGCAGGGAGCAGGCTTCTATATCCATGCCAGATCTAAGTTGCTGTGTTCTGAATGTTCCTCACAAATGCTAAAATCTCTGCAGGCAGCTCTGGCACTCGACAGAGAAACCAGGCAACAAGGGCATGGAGACCAACCAGTGAAAGGGCAGAGATGGAGAAGGAGGAGCGCTGACTGGCCCAGTGCCTTGGGAACAATTTCTGTATGTCAGCACTAAGCACTCTCAATGGAGCATAAGGTTATTTTCCCAAGACTCAGCTTGGGACAGAAACCACAAAACAGAATGAGCGTTTCAGTAATCTCTAAAATAAAGTTGTAGCAGCACTTCTCCCTGCATTCCAACTCTCAATATCAGGTTACTTTGATAAAACATGGGCAAATAAATGTTGTCCTCTGAAAGTAAAATACATTTGAAAACCTAGAGTATGGTTGAACCCTGCACAGGTGCAGGCAGTGAGCCTCATCTGTGCTCCCACAGAATCAGAATTTGCATCTGTTTATACACTAATGATACCATCAAGAAGGATGTGCCTATCAGATGGAAACCTATTTTCTAGCGTCAAAACTTGTTTTCAAAATAAATGGGCTAGACACTTTTTTCTTATATTAAAAAAATGGAGACACAAGTCCTTCCCATGATTATGTGAAAACTCAAAACATTTAAAATTATCTATCTGCTCTCTTACTTAGCTTTTATATTCAGAGTAGCCATGTCTTCCACCTGGCCCAGGAATTGTGCAGAAAACCAACAAGCTATCTAATTCTAACGCATATTTTTTCAAAAATTGTGATTGGATAAGTACATTCCAGAGATTCATTCTTTGCAAATTTTGCTCGCTGCTGGGAATAATTCCCTAAGCATAAAATAGAAGTATTTATTGTCAAGTCATTTTCTGGCTAAAATCTGAAAGCATCATTACATTTTGGTGTGAGTAGAAGATATGAAGCAGTCCAGGTTTTGTTCCGTTTTTTAGCTGGCTCTTACCAGCATCAAGAGTAATTTTAAACGAGTTTGGTTGGAGTTTATAGTATTTTGGGGTTCAGTGATCTTCTAAAGTCTATGGCACTTTAACAGAAAAAAATAACGTCATCTCCACACCCAATTTTCATTCTGAGAGAGACACACAGGTTTCTGGTTCTAAACCTTAGTTTAAATTGAGAAAGGGCTAGGAAAGAGAAGCAAGGTCACAGGCACGTTTTACTCGTGTTTTACTTGCCTCTGGGTCCTGATGTAGGGTAGGCAATTGTTGTGCTTACCACTAGATTCTAAATCTCTCAACTTGGTATTTTTGTCTCACAGTCCCACATGGCTTAACACAAGTCTTTTCACACATCTGCACTCAAGCGTGTGCATGCGCGTGCACACACACACACACACACACACACTGCAGGGTGGATAAGGAACGAA
>NW_020257541.1:0-18953 GCF_003255815.1 Theropithecus gelada
AAGGAAAGGAAAGGAAAGGAAAGGAAAGGAAAGGAAAGGAAAGGAAAAAAGGAAAAAGTATAACCAGTGGAAGGGACCTTGGAGACCCCCAGCCTTCGGCCTTCATGAGCTCTGAATCCAGGGAGCCAAGTATGCCTTGGAACCACTCACAGTGGGCAGTAGGGGAGTTAGCTTTCTTCCCAGCAGTGTTCTTTCTGCTCCACAGCTTGTTGGAAGGAAGAGGCCTCAGCATGGCCATCCCACAGGGAAAAGGAAAACACAGACATGGAGACAGAGTTTACATCACGAATGAGAATGACAGGAAAAAATGTATTCTATGGGAGACCCTCAAACCCTTCCCACACACACAGACATGCAAGCATATGCACACACAGACACACACAAACACACACACTCCCCTCCACGAGAGACATGGGACAGCAATTCTTTTGTGAAAGGTGGGATGATGATGAAGAAGGAGAGAGGGATAAGAAGGGTTACTCAGCTGCCACATGGGGAGTTCAAAATGGTTTGGCTAAGGACTTACCAAGTTTTGGAGGGCATGCCCTGCACATGTTGTAAATTAGACACTAGAAGATGGGAAATCTGTCAAGGAAATAAATCCCAACCCCTACCTCGGTGAAGCTTCTGGTCTAATTTTCGATGGAAAATAAATAGTGCAACTCCGAAGTTGGAGATAATATAATGCCACCAGGACCTGGACACAGAGAGCTGCCTGTGTCAGGACTGACAGAGTGTGACAGGTTAATCCAGAGGGGCTTACCAGAGGAAGTCGGGAATCTGAAGGAGAGAAGCGCCCGGAATTAACCACGAGACAGAGGAAGCGCCCCACCATCCTAATAAGAATAGTGTCTTAACGTGTTCTCCTGTTTGGTGCTGTTTCAGAGGGCCTTGTTAGCTGCAGTGTTCCCCTAAATCTTGGGGAAATGTTATTTCCTCCTCCAAAACACTAACTTATTTTTAAAATAATAAAGAAACTCCCGGTGCTAAAGTAATCTATCTCTGTTACTAAAGTAAGTGTAGGAAGGTCTCTGCCAACGTTATCCTGTAGAGGTCAGGGTTAGTGGTAATGGACAGGGTGTCCTCTGAGGATGACGTCACCTGTTCCATCAATCACTTGGGAAGAAAACGTCTGGAAGTGGAAAGTGGCCCTACTGGTGTTCAGAAAGTGGACCTTAGCCAACCAAGAGAGAACATGGATCTAGATCTTTTGGGCCAGGACGTCTTGGGGCTGGAACGTTTCTTTTTTTTTTTTTCAGATGGAGTCTCGCTCTGTCTCCCAGGCTGGAGTGCAGTGGTGTGATCTTGGCTCACTGCAACTTCCTCCTCCCAGGTTCAAGTGATTCTCCTACCTCAGTCTCCCCAGTAGCTGGGATTACAGGCGTGAGCCACTACGCCCAGCTAATTTATTTATTTATTTATTTTACTAGAGATAGGGTTTTACCATGTTGGCCAGGCTGGTCTCGAACTCCTGACCTCAAATAATCTGCCCACCTCGGCCTCCCAAAGTGCTGGGATCACAGGTGTGAGCCTTTAGGGGCACTCACCAGTGGTAGGGCTCAAAGTTAGCATCTGCTTGAGGAAAAGAGATGTCAGCCAGCCAGGAACTCGTAGCAGGAGGGACGTCAAACTGAAGATGAGTCAACTCTAAATTGTGAGCCAAAGGCTCCAGGTTCGTGTTTCTCTGTTTATTTTCTCTTTGTCCGCCTCCAAACTATTTATTAAAATGTGAGCTCCACGAAGGGCAAGGGCTTCATCTGTCTTGTTCACAGCTGTATCAGCAGCTAGAAATGTGCCTGGCACATGGCTCACTAAATATTTGGTGAACGGATGAATAACAAGACCTAATTGAATGCTCAGGCCTTGGTTCAGCTGAGCTACTCAATAAATCCGGGAAGGCGACTACTACAAAACACAGAAGGCCTGATCGGAGGCAGCAGAGAAACTCAAAGCACCTGTGAGGCCGCTGTGACAGTCTCAGGGAGACCAGAGCGAAGAGACCAGAGCGAGGAGCCCAAGGAAAAGGTGACTTCTCTAAAGTTTCAAGTGCCAGCCGTGTTTTCAGCCTGATATGGTTTGGATGTTTGTCTTCTCCAAATCTCATGTTGAAATGTGATCCCCAGTGTTGGAGGTGGGGCTTTGTGGGAGGTGATTGGATCATGGGAATAGCCCCTCGTGAATGGTTTAGCGCCATCCTTTCAGTGATAAGTGAGTTCTCGCTCAGTTAGTTCATGCACGATCTGGTTGTTTAGGCCAGGTCGGGTGGCTCACGCCTGTAATCCCAGCACTTTAGGAGGCCAAGGCGGGTGGATCACAATGTCAGGAGTTCGAGACTAGCCTGACCAACATGGTAAAACCCCGTCTCTACTAAAAATGCAAAAATTATCCGGGCATCGTGGCATGCGCCTGTAATCACAGCTACTCAGGAGGCTGAGGCAGGAGAATCGCTTGAACCTGGGAGACGGAGGTTGCAGTGAGCCGAGATCGTGCCATTGCACTCCAACCTGGGCAACAGAGCAAGACTCCATCTCAAAAAAAAAAAAAAAAAAAAAAAAAAATCTGGTTGTCCAAAAGTGTGTGGTTGCCTCCCCTCCCTCTTTCTTGCTCTCACTCTCACCATGTGACACACTGGCTCCCCTTTGTCTTCCACCATGATTGTAAGCTCCCTGAGGCCCTCATCAGAAGCAGATGCCAGCACCATGCTTCCTGTACAACCTGCAGAATCATGAGCCAATTAAACCTCTTTTCTTTATAAATTCCCCAGTCTCAGGTATTTCTTTTTTTTTTTTTTTTTTTTTTTTTTTTGAGGCGGAGTCTTGCTCTGTCCCCCAGGCTGGAGTGCAGTGGCGCGATCTCGGCTCACAGCAAGCTCCACCTCCCGGGTTCACGCCATTCTGCCTCAGCCTCCCGAGTAGCTGGGATTACAGGCGCCTGCCACCTCGCCCAGCTAATCAGGTATTTCTTTATAGTGATGCAAAAACAGCCCAATACACAGGCTCTCTGCATTGACTCCACTTCCATCGCCAGCCTCTGGGAGAGGTGGGTCCTGTTTTACTGAACGGTGTCCCTAACATGGCGTCCCTTCCTTGGACAGGGCCCGGAATCTTCCAGGGTTAAACAAAAGCAGGTTTCTAGGATGGAAAAGTTCCGGGCAGACATGAGATGCTAAACTCCCAAATTTTCCTTCTGGAATTCCCCTTCCTCTTGCAGTTTGTACCTTGATACCAAAGGCCACCCCTAGGAGAAAACACCCTTCATGACTAGTCAGTCCTTCAAAGGACAGAGTCCTTTTCTTTGTTTCACCTTAGCAGAGTCGAGACAGGCAGATAAAAATGTCTTAGCTTTGTTAAAGAATGAAGGAGGAGCAGAAACATAAGGGGCATAAAATCATGTTCATTTCCCAAGTCTTGACTCCAGGAGTGAGGCACGTCTGTACACACAGGGGCACCTTTGATTCCAGACCTGCCTCCCGGAGTCAGATAAGGGAGCTGAAGTGCCAGCCAGTGGCCTCAGCTTTGCTTAAGTCCCCCTACTCCAGCTTTGGAAAAGCCAATGCCATCTTCCTCCAAGAGGCAGACACCAACTCTTTTCCAGGGCCTGCGGGGAGCAGTTCCCCTCTCCTTCTGCCTCAAGGATAGCACCTCCCAGCTTCCCTAATCTCTCCCCCTTAGTGTGGGGGTGCAGCTAGTCTGTAGATGATTTGCAGGACAGTAGTGGTTGACAGCCAGCAAATAATAGAGCTCCCTGGGTCTGTGTTATCTAATCCACCTACCTCTGGAGCTTCCCTTAGCAACTCACTCCGGAAGCACCCCTCCCCCCACACCATCTGGAAGTGGTTTCAGAAAAACCTACTCATTATTGTTAAAAAGCAACATGTAGGCTTTTGCAAGGTACAGTTACCACAGCAGCCCCTAGATTGTAAGTTCCCGGAAGGTAGGGCTCTTTCCCTTGTTTGCTACCGTGTAACCATCACCTGGCACATAGTAGGAACTTGATAAATGACTTTCGAATAAATGCAGAATTAATAAACTCACAATCAAGGTGTTCCAATTATTTCTGCATAACAAATTACTCCAAAATTCAGCAGCTTAACAACCATTTTATTATGCTCGAAGTTTCCATAAGTCAGGAATTTGGACCGGCCAAAGCATTGTGGATCTCTCTCTCTGCTCCACAATGTCTGGGGTCTCAGTTGAAAAGACTTGAAAAGAGCTGGGGGCAGGAATCATCCAGAAGCTTCTTCATTCACACATCTGGTACTTAGGCTGAAATGACTTGGAGACTGGGCTCAGTTGGGACTATGAATCTCTGCACCTATGTGTTGTCCCTTCGTATTAATTGGGCTTCCTCTCAGCATGGCCGGCTGAGGGTAGTCAGAGTTCTTACATGACAGCCACTCAGGGCTCCAGGGCAGAAGCTGTGTGGCCTTTTATGACCTAGTCCTTTCATTCTCTTAGTTGAAGCTGTCACCTGCGTATCCAGATTCAAGGAGAGAATGACCCCACTTCTCACTGGAAGGAGTGTCAGGGAACTTTGGGGGCATGTTTTCAAACCACCCCAAAGGGTGAAAGATTAGAAAGATCTAATGATGTTGCATTCATTCCTTCAACAGAATTTACATTGAGCATCTACCATGTGTTAAGCTCTGGGTTGAGTGATGTGCAGGGATTTAGCGGTGAACAAAACAGACATTGTCACTGCCCTCATTAAACAAATAGATACACAAACAAATGCATAATTACATATCATGATGAGTGCTATTAAGCTGGGGGTGGGAAGTGCCCTGAGAAAGAACAGGGAGACTTAATTTAGATTGGAAGTGTCTTGCTCCCTTCGAAGCAAAACTTGATGCAAGGTTTTGTGTGCAAGCAGTTTCTTTGGGAGGTGATTCCAGGAAGCATCAGTAGGGCAATGAGGACACGGAGAGAGAGCCGGGGGGCAGTCAGAGGCTGTATTGATAAGTAGGCTCCCTCCCATTTGTCCGCATTTGTTGGGGCAAATGGGGCTGGGTCCTGTAGGATACCCCTGGTTGACAGTGTGGACACAGCTTAGATCATCCCACCTGAAGGATGAGGAGGTTGGAGCATTTACCTACTGAATCCTAACAGTCAGAGTTGAGGGCGTTAGGGAGGGCTGCCCACTCACGCAGCCAAAGAGAGCCTCAGGCAAAGGATACCAAGTGCTGGCAGAAACAGCCAAGGGAATGGAGAAGGAGCCTGCCCAGGGGTCAGGGAAGCCCTCCATGAGCAAGTGATCTTCTCAAAGAAGGAGTTCAAAGGTTAAGAACTTAGGATTTCTAGATGGTTCGTAGATTTTTCTGTGTTATGTGTGGATTTTCACCAAATGCAACCCTGATGCCAGCACTTAGCACAGTGCCTTAGATAGTAATATGGTTTTGGTTTTCTTCCTTAGTAATGATTGTCCCCACTGACCACCCTGCCCCCACCTGCCCCTCTCCTTTGTAACTAATGGAAAACATTGGCAAAATTGCCCACAGGCAGGGAGGCAGGTAGGCAAGGTGGGGAGAGGGTTTTCGCTTTGTGTGAGGTTAATTGCCCGGAGTTGTGGGCATCACACCCCACAACTCTGACCTCAGTTGAGCTTAGTGAGGCAGAGAGGCTAGCCTAGCTTAAGCTGTCACTAAACAACTCTTGGGGGAGATATTCCATGCCTAGTCAGTTCCCCAGAAGGGGAAATCTGTGTAGAGAAACCCGGTGAGCAGCACCCTTGTTGAGGGATGGTCACATTAGCCAGGCACATGACTCTCTGGTCCCAGCAACTTGAGAGAGATTCCCAGAGACCCTTCGCAGTTCCTCAGCAAAAGCTTTGCAACAAGCTTTGCAACGCTAGACTCCAGGGAACGGCAGATCTGTGGTGAACTGGGAGAGACACTACAAAAACACTAATCAGCCACCACAACTGAGGGAAAAAAAAATCAGTGAGCAACTGGAAGAAAAAGCATTTTTACGAAGACAATATAATACTCTTTCATTTTCAAATAGCTACTAAATAGAATTTCTGTATAATTTTCAAACACTGTTTGTCTTAATGACTCTTTGAAAGCCTCCTTTTCCAATTTGACTGTTACTGAATAACAAGTAGATGCCATGCCCTGGGTGAAGCATTTTTTGTAAGGTAAAATCATAATAATGACTGCCTGTGTAGTGACTTCTAGCACATGGCACGGTGTGTAGCTAAAGCAGGAACATGGTCCCTAGCCACTTGTCAACACATCTCTTTTTTGTGCACTCTCCTGCCTTCAGATTCTCAGCTGCTCTCCCACCTATCCCCAGGGTTGGCCTGAATCACTGTCACCCTGAGGACAGCAAAACAGTATGTGGGGGAGGGGCGGGAGAGGGCGAGGAGGGGAAAGAGAGAAAAAGGGAAGGGGAGAAAGGAGAGGAGACAGAAAAGAGCAGGAGAGAGGGGGGAAGAGAAGAGGGGGAGAATACAGAAGGGGAACAAAATGGAAAGGGGGGAAGAGGAGGGTGGGGAAGGAGAGGAGAAGGGGAGAGGGATGGAAAAGCAGGCAGAGGGGAAGGGAAAAGAGGCAAGGAGAGAAGGGGGAAAGGGAGAAGAGGAAGGGAGGGGAGGGGAGAGAATTCTTCTGGGATGGAAAAGGCAGGAAGTGAAATTCCTAACCCAGTGATAAATAGAATCCCAGCTGCACCAAGAACAGAGCAGTGGTAAAATCATTCAGACTCTGAATTCCTGACAGTGGAAAATAAACTCATCTTTGCTGGTGAATGGAAATTTAGGGAAGGCGACCGGGTGTGCTCTGGATTCCACAGCCCCTGTCCCTGGTAGAGGGCACAGAAGCATTGGAGGGTTGAGACAGGGTGACTGGCAGCCTTTGGGCCAGGTTGCTTTAAGTCCAGAGAGGCTGAGAAAAGCAGCCCAATGCTGCAGAAGAGAAGGTGGAAGTTGGAAGTAAGAAGATGAAAGAACCAGGTGGCCCATGGCAGGAAGGTGCCCTGAGTGGGAGACAGAACCCAAGGAACCCTGGTTCGTGGGGTGACCTTGAGAAAAGACCCAGCCAGTTTTAGACAAGGTGATGAAAGGAAGGAAGAAGGCTGCTGAGCTGAAGAGAACAAAATATTCCCCCACCCCCACCCCGCTGGACAATGAAGCATCTTCAGGGTGCCTTGCCTGGATGCGGGACAAAAGACTTGGACGTACTGGAATACTGGGTCTGTGCCCCAGCTCTATCCATGCCCAGTATTGGGCACCCCCAGAGGCTAAGCTTGGCCAAAAGCTCCTCAGGCTTCCTCATCCCACTTTTTAATGGGATGGTTCCACCCATATGAAGAGAAAGGCCTGGGTGGTGCCTCTCCTCCTGCTCCAGCCTGCTTCCCAGGCCCCAGTCCCATCCATACAGGGGTGCTGGCCTGGGCCTCACTGGTGGGAGGACAGATAAGCAAAGGGGCGGTGGGGGCACTCTAGATGCTCCATCCACATCCCCTCGGGCCCCTTCCCCCACCCCATACAGCTTTCCCTCTCCTAATTCCTACAGCCTGTGCCTGGGACTCTTTGGAGGCCTGCCCAGGGCACCTCCCCCTCAGAGCCAGAGGTACCCAGGAGTTTCAGTCCCCACACTCACAGTAGCCCCTAGCTGGTGCAAGGGAGCATGCAGGTACAGCGCTCTTGCCTGGAGTTGAGACAGGCTCTGAGGCGACACTTGCCTGCCCTCCAGAGCTCCTCCTTTGGGAGGTCATGAGGTTATGAGGGTGGAGTCCTCATGAAGGGAGAAGGGGGTCAGTGCTCTTATAAAAGTGACCCCAGAGAGCTCTCTCTCCCTGTCTCTGCCATGTGAGGGCACAAGGAAAAGTTGGCAATCTACAGCCCAGAAGAGAGCCCTCCCCCAAACCCAACCATGCTAGTACCCTGATCTCAGCCTCTCAGCCTCTAGAACTGTGAGAAGTACGTGTCTGTGGTTTATCCTAACGTATGGTACTGTGTTATAGCAGTCTGGATGGACTAAGACCCTCCTGCAGAGGGACTTTGTCTGAAACTGGCTTCCTCCCCTTCTTGGTCCTGCCCCTCCATACCCTTCGGTGTTTCTTGGGAGCACTTCCTTAATAAATTGCTTCCACACGAATACGCGTCTCAGAGGCTGCTTCTGAGAAAACCGAAGTGATGGGGCCCCTGGGCTGCACAGTAATAACAGTTGTTACAGACGGCACCTCCTCCAACCCTCAGAACCAGATGGCCACAATGGTATGAGTGTGTTGCACAGAGGAGGAAACGGAAGCCCAGAGAGCAGAAGGGACTTGCCCAGGATGGTGGAGCTGGTGAGCAGAGCAGACTACATTAAACCCTGCTCCAAAGCCAGCCCTGGTTGCTTGATGCCCCACAGAAAAGACGTGGGAGGAGCCCTGCAGCTCCTGAAAGGAGCTAACATCTCCCGAGCCCCACTTCCAGGGGCAATCTGGGGCCAGCCAGGTACTTAGATGGACAGATGACCAAGGAGAGACCACTCAAGCCCTCAGTTTGCGAATGCATTCCTCTGCATTCACAGGCTTACCTGGAGCCAGTTCCCCAAAGCCCCGCTGGATTTGTTAAGCCCCCAGAGGCCATCAGCCAGGAACCCATTGAGTCTTCAAACCCCCAATCTCCATGGGTTTTTTAAGACAACCCCCAACAGGCAGGACTTACTAGGAGTCGTTCAAAAACTGGCAAAAGCTCCCTCTGAATAAATGTTCAGGGTTCCATCCGGAGACACCCACGGTGACTGATGAGTCATCAGATAGCCAGCTGTCGCCACAGAGTGCTATATATAGAAGCTGGAGGGGTGCCTGGTACCTAAAGCAAAGGGAGGAGCACACACCTAGTAGGTGGGGTCTCAGCCGGGAGGCAGGCCTAGAGCACCTGGAAACTGCACCCTCAGCTCCCCCTGCCCCTCCAACAAAACGGAATCTGGGTCAGCAATTCCCCGGCACAGAATGCCGCGTGAACTGGAAGCAGGCAGCAACAGGGCCGGACGTGGGCCATGCCAGTGCATTAATGATGATTACTGCTAATGATGGTAATGGGAGAATAATGGCTCAGTGAACTTCCCGCACATCACCTCATCGTCTTCCCATCAGACATACACATGGAGGACGCCCTCGTGTTGCTGCCATTTAGACAGCCGAAACAGACCTTCCAGACCTCAGGCTTGGTTAGGTTGGGCCTGTGCTGTCCAGGACAGGGGCCACTAGCCACGTGTTTCTACTGAACACTTGAAATGTGGCCCAGCCAAATTGAGACCCTCTGTCAGCATAGAATGCACACCGAACTTTGAAGATTTAATTCCAAGAAAAGAATGTCAAATACCTTGTTAATAATTTTTTCCTGGTTTCATGCTGAAATGATAATATTTTAGATACATCGGGTTGAACAAAATATGTTATTAAGTCAATTTCACCTGTTCCTTGTTACCTTTTTAATGTGGCTTCTCGAGCATTTAAAATTATTAATACATATGTGGCTCTCATTTGTGGCTTGCAATGTATTTCTATTGGATAGTGCCGGGTTGCAGGCTGGAGGCCAGAACCTTCAGGAAATCCTGGCTATGCCCTCTCCTGACAAATAAAGCCTGCTTCCTGGTTCAAGGCTGAGAGAGGCCAGGGCTGCTCTCCAGACAACGCTAGTGGCCAGCTGCAGCTCCATGTACCCATCACAGAAGGTCCAGGTGATGCACAAAAGCCTCTGAGTGTCTGTGAACCCCAAACTTGTCCCTTGTATCTTCTGAAAATGCACAGATTTCCGGGGGAGAGATGATGAATTCTCCCTGGCCCTGTCTTCTGCCTTCCCCACTTAACCCCCAAGAGAGCTCCATTCTGTGCGACTGCATAATGAGACCATGGAATAAGGCCACTTCACAAATGAAGCAGCTCTTTCCCTCACCTATGCAAACAGCAGAGAGAGGCAAAGGAAAGAAGGGAGATGAGAAACACAATGAGACATGCAGATGAGACAGGTGATTCACACCAAGAGAGAGAAACTGTATCCCAGAGGCAGGCACACAATGTCACACACACTCTACTCACTGACACCTGGGGGGAGGGGGAGAAGGGTGTGTGTGTGCACGTGTGTGGCGTGTTCATGTGCATGCATGCATGTGTGTGGAGCAAGAGAGCACTAGAGGCCGGGCACGGTGGCTCACGCCTGTAATCCCAGCACTTTGGGAGGCCGAGGTGGGCAGATCACTTGAAGTCAGGAGTTTGAGACCAGCCTGGCCAACATGGTGAAACCCTGTCTCTACTAAAAATATGAAAATTAGCCAGGTGTGATGGTGCATGCCTGTAATCCCAGCTACTCGGGAGACTGAGGTAGGAGAATCGCTTGAACCCAGGAGGCAGAGGTTGCAGTGAGCTGAGGTCACGCCACTGCACTCCAGACTGGGCGACAGAGTGAGACTCTTTCTCAAAACAAAAAAAGCACTAGAGAAAGGTTCTAGAATGAGGCAAATTGAACAGAACAGGAAACAGGGAAGAGATGAGCACAGGAGGCAAATACAAATGGAGGTTCGGGGAGTTGACAGCCTCCCTTTTGTAGCAAGCCCTGCCCTTTCTTTCTATGACAGTTTAAATTATTCACATCAGGACAATGGAAAGAATATAGATAGCAAAATAAAAAATGCGTCAGGGCCAGGCGGGCCCAGGATTCATGTGCGGTGGAAACAGAGCCCAGGTAGGAGGAAGGGCTGCCCGCCCTGCACCCAGGAGTGGTCTGGGCTTTGGGTGGCTGCAGTCAGGGCTGATTTTCCAGTCACTCAGTATCTACATCACCTCCAGAGTGTTGACAGAGCTGGAGCCAAACTGCACACCCCCAGGGGCAGACTTGGGACATTTAGGGAGCTGTGTGAGTCAGACAAAGCCTGGGGACACCCACAGACCACAGCCTCTCTGGGGCCAGGCTGAGGGCTGCCTGGTGTTCGCCTGCTCCCAGAGTGGCTGACACTTTGTGCCAGCCTCCTGCCTATCCTGAGCTGACCTTTCACTGGCAAGTCCCGGGTCCCCTGGGTAACCATCAGTTAATCAAATATAAGCAGGCTTATGTGCTCCCAGGACAGGGTGGGGAGAGGTTCTCCCTCCCCTTCCTAGGTAATTAGGAAGTGGCTCCTAGAGGCCTAGGCCCAACTTGGTCACCTCACCTGAAGAAAGATTCTCTCATGGGGATGCAGGACGAATGTATCAATCTCCTCAGGCTGCTGCAACAAAAGACCACAGGCTGAGTGGCTTAAACAATAGATATTTATGTTCTCATAGTTCCGATTGCTGAAAGTCCAAGACCAAGGTTTGGTTTCCCCTGAGGCCTCTCTCCTTGGCTTGCACACGGCCACCTTCTTGCTGTATCTTCACACAGTCTTTCCTCTATGCGTGTACCCTGCCAGTGTCTCTCGTGTGTCCAAATGTTCTTCTAGGGACACCAGTTGTATTGGATTAAGCCCACCCTAATGGCCTCATTTTAACTTAATCACCTCTTTAAAGGCCCTAACTCTAAATATAGCCACATTCTGAGGTCCCGGGAGTTAGGGCTTCAATAGATGAATGGGGTGTGGGGCACAGTTCAACCCATAGCAATGAAATACTGAGAAAGACAAGGCCAGGTTCACACCAGGATGGGGAGAACAGTTCAGGGCCATGACGCTCTCAACGTCTGATAATCCCACTGTCTCCCTCCTGTGCTTAGGGCCTCCTCCAGGTAAAGCTTATAGAAACCAGAGGCAATATTTCTGCAGGACGGAGGTTTGGGAGAATGTTGTTCCCATAGCTGGTAGTTGCTGTCTTGCCCAGGAGCAGGAGTTGTGTATCCCCAAGTCCCAGTCCAATGCCTAGCCCAGCAGGGAAACTCTGATTGGGGCAGAACAGAGGCCATGAGTCAAGACTCTGTGTCCTTACTCATTTAGAGTCTTATTGCCAATGGAAGTGACTCCAGAATAAATTTGGGCTTCATTCACAGAGAATTGAGGCCCTCGCAGGTTTAAAAATAATAATAAAAGAAAGAGGCCGGGTGCAGTGGGAGGCAGAGGTGGGCAGATCACTTGAGGTCAGGAGTTTGAGACCACCAGCCTGGCCAACATGGCGAAATCCCATCTCTACTAAAAACACAAAAATTAGCTGGGCACGGTGGCAGGTAGCTGTAATCCCAGCTACTTGAGAGGCTGAGGCAGGAGAATCGCTTGAACCCAGGAGGTGGGGGCTGCAATGAGTCAAGATCACGCCACTGCACTCCAGCCTGGGCGACAGAGGGAGCCTCCGTCTCAAAAAAAAAGAGAGAGAGAGAGAGAGAGAGAGAGAGAGAAAGAAAGAAAGAGAAAGAGAAAGAAAGAAAGAAAGAAAGAAAGAAAGAAAGAAAGAAAGAAAGAAAGAAAGAGAGAGAGAGAGAGAGAGAGAGAGAGAGAAAGAAAGAAAGAAAGAAAGAAAGAAAGAAAGAAAGAAAGAAAGAAAGAGAGAAAGAGAAAGAAAGAGAAAGAAAGAAGCCAGTTGCAGTTGTTTAAATCTGTAATCCCAGCACTTTAGGAGGCCGAGGCAGGCGGATCACTTGAGGCTGGGAGTTCGAGACCAGCCTGGCCAACGTGGCGAAACCCTGTCTCTACTAAAAATACAAAAATTGGCTGGGCGTGGTGGTGGGTGTCTGTAATCCCAGCTACTCGGGAGGCTGAGGTAGGTGAATCGCTTGAACCCAGGAGGTGGAGATTGCAGTGAGCCGGGATCACGCCATTGCACTCCAACCTGGGTGACAGAGCGAGACTCTTTCTCAAAAAAAATTAAAAGTAAAAATAAAAGTTTAAAAAATATATGACTTCAGCCCCAGACGTAGTCTGGAGGCAACTGCGTGAGACAGAGAAAGAGAGACAGAGAGAGAAAGAGAGAGAGAGAGAGAGAGACAAAGATATAGACAGACAAAAACAGAGACAGAAAGAAAAAAAAACTAGCTAAGAGCAGTCAACCCCCAGAAGAGTGAGAGATAATAATAACATGGTAGTTGTGTTTTTTGTCACTACGTTTTGGAGTGATTCATTATGCAGCAATAGATAACTGGAACACAGGCCAAAACACAATTGCGTGGGCAGACGCACACACACAAGTACACAAAAATCCCCCTTCACAGGACCTGCTTCGAGGCTCCTGGCAGCCAGCCTGGGTACTGGTGCTCACACCACAGACTCTGGTGCCAGCCTGCCAGGATTCACATCCCTTTCCCACCACTTCTTAGCTGTCCAGCCTTGGGTGGGGAAACTAACACCTCTGCCTCAATTTCCTCATCTCTGAACTGGAAACCATACTGGAGCCCTCCATCTGGGATGGCTGGGAGGACTGAATGTGCTAACCCACATCAAATGCACAGGGCCATGCCAGGCATGCATGCAGTCGGCGCTTGATAACTGTTTGCTGGAATGATATGACTCAACATCTGCCTTTCTGCTTCCTAACAGGTGGGCTGAGAAACATGCCATTTCCGGCAGACACACCGCTGACCATCTTTTTCCATCACACTGAGGTCACCAGCACAGCCTCACACTTATTTGTTTTGTAAAAATGTCAGCAGCTGGGCCAGGTACCCTCCCCCAGCCCCTGTGGAAAGTCAGCTCCCTCTCCCTTTGCAGGCGCTTGAGATCTGTCCCTGCCACCGTCATCTCTCGCCTTTGCCTTGCAAACCACAGATTAGTAGAAGACAAAACGCTGGCTAAGGGCTGACCTCAATACTTGCTTTCAGAGTCCCTTGGCCTGGCCCAGCCACAGAGCTGTGGGACACAGGATGAGCAGGAAGCAGACAATGACAGTTGGCTGGGCTTGCAACACCCTCTTGCCTCTCCTTTTGTGGGGTGGCTAAATGGTGCAGCTTTTGGGATGCCCTGGTGCCTCCTACACACTGAGGACCCACTTCCCAGAGGCAACTCCCACAGCCAGGAGGGGACAGGATCATGGCAAGGTGCTTGTGGCTTTGCCAAGTCCTCCTCACTGCCCTGGGCCCCCCGCCAGGGTACCAGCGGAGCCAGAGGCCAGGTTCTTCCCATGAGGAAGCAGGGGGTGGAACAGAATAAAGTCAGCAGTAGGCCCCTTTTCTGTCTAGTCAAGGCCCGCCTGGCCTCCAGAAAGGTCCCTCTGCCTTTTCCTCTGGGGCAACCCCTTGATTGTGCCCCATACTAAATCCCCTGTCATGGGCATTCACGCTCCTCTGACTTTCCAGCTGTCTCACTTTGGGAGGACCATTGGCACCCGTGGGCCCTGTTTCTCACTCTCCATTTGTGGTAACTGGCTGCTCTGCCCAGCAACACAACCCTGCCCTCCCATTTGACCCCGACACCTCCGTCCAGGTGGCCTCTGCCAGACCTAAAGCAGGTGCCCGGGTATCGCCTCTCCAGCCTTGTTGGGCTGCAGGATGCACAGAATTTCGATAAGTTCACCAGCTCTCTTACGCGAAATAATCCCTGCCCCAATCCCTTGGGTCACCTTGAAAAACCATTCTTAGTCTCTAATGAACCAATTGGTTCTTTAGAAAAGACACCTGGAACTTTCTTTGCAGCGATGAGCCATGTTTGTCAATGGGAGCACTATTCATATTTGGGCCTGGACAAATCCCCATTGTGTGGGACAGTCCCCCCGCATTGTTGGATGTTAAGTGTCCTTGGCCCCCTGCCTGCTAAATTCCAGTCGCACCCCCTAGTCATTGTGACAACCAAAACTGCACCCCTATTTCCAAATGCTCCCACCCCCAGGTGGAACAGTCCCTGAATAGGGAAGCACCATTCATCTCAGGATAAAATTCTTTCTCTGCCACAACAATCACCAAGCAGCATTTCCCTGCAGGATCAGTTATGCGTGCTTGATCAGCCCAATCGCCCTCATCTTATTCAACCCAGAGTCAACGCCGCTGCATAAGTCTGTTCTGTTTCTGCACTCACAGACTCATACTGTGAGCAGGGACTCCAAAGTATGCCAAGGAACTCGGTCCCTAAATCTATCCTCTTTATTATAGATTGTGTGAGTTGCCCCTGATAGATAATTCTCAGCAAAGCATTTACTGAGAAATCATTTGTTTAATTTCACACGCCCCCTTCCATCACTGGCATTACTTTAAAAAATAAAAATAAAAAGTAAAAGAGCGGCCATTGTTGGAAGAGTTCCATTGGAGCTGTTTGTCAAGGTCCATTGAGTCAAAATTCCCAGTTTAACTCTGAATGCTCAACGCTCCTTCCTCTAATGTGAGGTTGGCATTTGTACCTTAAAAAGGGAGGGGAAATCGAGTCTTGAGAAAGAGAAAAGGGAATAAAATAATCCTCCCTCTATAGTGTCTATACTTTTCAACATAACATGGGAGTGCAACTACCTTTTTACCAAAACATGTCGCCAGCCTGGTGTGAAGTCCCCACACCTGGATCCACCAGGAGGGAGGAACATCCATTCCAACAGGGACATAGCTTTGCACACACCTGCTGACACTTCTGCATGGCTGTGGGTCTAGCTGTAGTAGCTACATTGGGTCGTTTTCCTTTTTGGAACAATAGTTCTCAACACCAAGAGCTTCTTGCTGGTGTCGTAAAATCCCAGTCTCACATTGAAGACCTAATCCTGAAGGTTTTTAGTCTCCCAGAGTCCACTTGTGATGATCTAATGGACCCTAAGGCCTCTCTTCACAGAACAAGACAGACACAAGTGTGGACACACATAGGGTATGTCCACATGTGTGCACCCACTTCCACAGAACTTTGCACATAATCACAAAGCCTCCTGAAGCCTGCCCTTGGGCAGTCAATTAAGAACCCACCACTGGTTCCACACATGAGGAAATTGAATGTAAAAGCGGCTTTGGTGGTACAAACAAATATGATTCAGTTTCAGCCGGGAAGGCGACCAACTCTCAAACTGTTTCTTCCTGAAACAAGCCACGAGCCTCGTGTAAAGACAATAACCCCTGTAAATGGAGATAGTGAGAGAAAGCTTCCAGAGACCACTGTCGTTCCTGAATACTCTGAATTTATGTGGAGTGCTAAGAAGAGAGGCCAGAAAGCAAAACAATCTGGAAAAACTCAAAACCCATTGCCCCAAAGTAAAACAATTCATGTCGATGGCAGTTCCTGTAGATAACAGCACTGCATTGCCTTCCACTTGCACAGTGCTTTACCCGGCTCAAACAGCTTTCCCCAGCATTATTCAGCAGTCTCACAACTGCTCTGTGAAGTCAGGACCACTATAATTGTCCCCATGTATGGGTTGCAACAAAGAAGAGGGCTCAAAGAGTGGAAGTGATGCCTGAAAGGACATGTTGGTTGGTAGCAGTAGTACTGTCTTAGTCTGTTCTGGTTTCTATAACAAAATCCCTTAGACTGGGTAATTTACAAACAGAAATTTAGCGGTCACAGTTCTAGAGGCTGGGAAGTCCAAGATCAAGGCATCGGCAAATTCCATGTCTGGTGAGGGCTCTCTGCTTCATAGATAGTGCCTTTACCCTGAGTCCTCATGTGGCAGAAGGGACAATCAGGCTCCCTCAAGCCTCTTTTATAAAAGCATTCATCCCATTTATGGGAGTGGAACCTTTGTGACCTAATCACCTCCCAAATACCCCACCTTTTAATACCATCACATTGGGGATTCGGTTTCAACATATGAATTTTGGAGGGGCACCAACATTCAGACTATAGCTGTAGGCAAGCCTCAACACTCAAGTGCTTGTCAAATCATGCTTGCATCATGCTTTTGCTGATGTTCTTCTTTTACATGCCATTGCTGATGTTCCATTGGCCAAAGCAAGTCATGAGGCTAAACTCAACATGAGAGGGGACTACCCATGGATGTGGATATCAGGAGGCATAACTCATTGGTGGCCATATTTGTAACCACCTACCACACACACAAGTAAAAAGCATCTCCCCTCCCACATAATGACTGAAATATCATCATTTATCTTTCAGACCATTGCCCTCTTTTTACTTGCTCTTTGAGAAATCAGGCATGGCCTCATTGAGTATCCTATGACCCAGCAATTGTATTTCAAGATATATAGCCAAGAGAAAAAAGTGCTTGTGTGCACCAAAAGCCCTGCATGCAAATGCACGTAGCAGCTTTATTCACAACAGCCTGAAACTGGAAACAACCTAAATGCCTGTCAGTCAATGGGAGAGCAAATAAACTAATCATGATATACTCATACAATAACACACTATACAGCACTGAAAAAGAACAAATTACTGCTACATATAACAACATGGATGAATATCCCAGACAATATTGAGCAAAAGAAACCAAATGCACAAGAATATGTGTTGTATGATTCTATTTATTTGAGGTTCAAAAGCAGAAAGATCAGCTGGGCACAATGGCTCATGCCTATAATCCCAGCACTTTGGGAGGCCACGATGGAAGGATTACTTGAGCCCAGGAGTTTGAGACCAGCTTGGGCAACATAGTGAGACTGTGTCTCTATAAAAAACAAAAAATTAGCCAAGCATGGTGGCACGAGCCTGTAGTCCTAGCTACTCACGAGAGTGAGGCAGAAGGTTGGCTTAAGCCCAGAAAGTTGAGGCTGCAGTGAGTTGTGATTGCACCACCACACCACCGCACTCCAGCCCAGGTGACTCTGTCTCCAAAAAAACCAAACAAATCAAGTCTATGTTGTTACAAGTCAAAATAATGGTTACCTTTTGGGGGGATAGAAAGTGGGAGGGGACAGAAGGGAGCTTCTGGAGCAGGTGCTAGAAATAGTCTCTATGTCTCTATGTCAACCTGGGTGACCATGGGTCTACACATATGTAAAGAGTCATAGACTTGTACACTTAAGATTGGTGGACTTTACTGTGCTTATAGCTTAACTGTTTTTCAAGTACAACATTAAAAGTAAGAATGGGATTCAGGTGCAGGCTCGGGGCTGGAGCCCAGGCTGCGGGGTCTGCCCCAGGCTTCAGGGGCATGTCTGGGAGGGCAGGGCCCAGGGCCCAAGTTCGGGGGTTAATTCTGGGCGTCAGTGATTTCCTAGGGATTAACTGGGGCGGAGGGTGCATGCTTTTGTGTGTATCTAGATGAGTGCTTCCTAAATCCTGGGGGCTCCGCACTTTAGTGGAGGCTCCAGCATTTTAAGAGTTACCTTTTTAAAATCTATGTTTAAGAAGCTGTTTTTGGAGTTCTCTGGTCTTAAGGGTTAATCCTGTGGAAACTGACTCCTAAGGGCAAATCCAAGGAGCCTGAGGTTTTGGTATTTAATTCTGAATCCTTATGCATTACATAAGGAGTGAATCCTGGGTGGGTGACCTTGGGTCTTGGAGAATGATCCTCACTGAAAGGTGTCCGGGGTGTGAAACGGGTGATTCTGGTTTAGAGGATGAATTCTGCAGGCCCTGGGAGGTCTTCTACAGCATATAAACTGAAATAACCCCAGGCTTAGAACTGAGTATGAATTACAGACGAGTGAGCCTACCAAAAGCAGCGACCATCTTTCAAAACAAGAAGGTCCTGCTGGGAGAAACTGGCACGGAGAAGCTCCTGCAGTACTACAGAACATCAGTCTGAGCTTCAAGACACCCTAAGAGGCGACTGAGGGCAACTACATTGACAAGAAATGCCCCTTCACTGGTAACACCTCCATTCGAGGGTGGATCCTCTCTGGCATGGTGACCAAGATGATGATGCAGAGGACCACTGTCATCTACTGAGACTATCTCCACTACATCTGCAAGTACAACCACTTCGAGAAGCACCACAAGAACATGTCCGTACACCTGTCCCCCTGCTTCAGGGACATCCAGATCAGCGACATGATGACAGTGGGCGAGTGCTGGCCCCTGAGCAAGACAGTGCACTTCAACGGGCTCAAGGTCACTAAGACCTCCGGGCACCAAGAAGCAGTTCCAGAAGTTCTGAGGCTGGATGTGTGCCCACTCCCCACAATGAAATAAAGTTATTTTCTCATTCCGCCCTCCACCCAAAAAAAAAAAAAAAAAAAACAGTAAGAATGGGTTTCCTAGTGTGGCT
>NW_020257542.1:0-50290 GCF_003255815.1 Theropithecus gelada
AATATGTGGTATTATGTGGTAATATGTGTCTAGCATTTTTCACTTAGCATAATGTTTTCAAGATTCTTCCATGTTGTAGCATGTATTGTTACCTCGTTTCTTTTCATTCCAGAAAAGTTCTACTGTATAAATGTTGATGGATATTTGAGTTGTTTCCACTTTTTGGCTATCATAAATAATGTTCTTATTGTTGCAGGACTTTTCCTTAGTTCAGCTAAAGACAGAGTTCTTTGTCCCATAGCCATGAAAATTCAGCCTTGCAGACAAATTGAATGGTGAGTAAGACAGGATTTCATTGGGTGAAAAGGAAGAAAAGGGGGAAACAGGGACTCTCCCAAGGCCAGAGTCCCTGCTAGAGCACTTCCTGCCTGCAGCTTGAATCCCAGGTTCCACACAGGAAGAGGAGGGGCCAGGCTCCTCCCTGCTGCAAACTTCCTGGACTTCCTGAGGCCCCACCTCAGTGGGCACGCTGGTTGGAGTTTCTTCAGGGATCCCCTCCCACCTGGCTTCTCATCGCCCCCTCTAAGGAAGTACATCTAACTGCCATTAGAATAAGGAAACCTTGCATCTGACCTGCATTTCACCAATAATCTTTATGGCTGCTTTTATTTCTCAAAAACTAAAGTCATGTAAACTGAAAGGTACCACGGCTTTTACTTCTCTTAAAAAAAAAAAGCTTGATCCAAGTGCTTTTCTTTCTTTAGGCCAAATTAATTAGAGCTCTTTCAACAGACATTACACACAGTACACACACAGGCAGAAGAAAACCCAGTCTCCGGGTAGGTCCCTTTAAGAAACAGGGCTAGGAAAACGCAGATATCAAACCTGAGAGGGCTCCTCCCCTCAGGCATGGTTGCTAAACAAAGCCTTGCCAAGTGGTTACTGGGCCGTGCCCCCAGGATGTAAAGCAAGATAGGGGCTTGCAGCACAAACCATACAGATATGCAAAGCACACCAGATTGGCCACCACCCAAGATTAGCCCCACAAATCCTTTTTCACAACCAAAACTTTACAAAGAGTACAAGCAATGACAGTTGGGGGGCCTGGCCCAGTAAAAACGTCTTCTAAAAGGAAAAAAAAAAGAAAAAGAAAAACTTCTAAGGTTGACTGACATGGTGGAGAAGAGGGAAGAAAAGAAACAGTTTAAAAATGCCTGGGGAAGAATCTCTTATTCTTATGCAACTGCTTCCTCCACCGGGGAGAAAAGTCTAAGCTTAATTACTGTTCGCTGGAGTAAAACTCCTTGGCTGGGGAAGGGGAAGGCTGTGGCAGCTTGTGGCTGGGAACCAGCCAGCCAGCCAGCTGTGTGGGATCCTTGGGCCATGCATCCCAGCCCCAGCACAGAGGAGGGAGCAGCTGGGCACTAGTGGGTGGTGTCAAGTCCAAATTTCTTAGAGTATATCTTTTCAAAAACCTATTTAAGGTAATGGTGAGCTCCTTTAGGATAGGTATGTTTCTCAGATTTAGTTTGGGTAGACCCTTAGTCAGACTGCTTGATTCCTATGCCAGCTCCACCCCTTACTGATTGTATAACACTAACTAAGCAAGATTCTCTTTCTCTTCTTCAATTTCTCACCTCTAAAAATGGGGATAATAATAATGATAGCTACCTCATGGGATTGCTTGGTGATTAAATAAATTAATAGTCATAAGATCATTTGCCCAATTCCTAGAATATACAAAGAGTTCAATAAAGGCTAGTTATTATTAATACTACTGTTGCTACAATTTGCACCCAGTGCAGAGCTGGGTTCTTGACAGATGTGAAAGCAACCGTCCTTAGTAATCAAACCAATAGGTTGCTCTAG
Organism: Theropithecus gelada; assembly: GCF_003255815.1. Classification (NCBI taxonomy): domain Eukaryota; kingdom Metazoa; phylum Chordata; class Mammalia; order Primates; family Cercopithecidae; genus Theropithecus; species Theropithecus gelada. The sequence goes on from NW_020257542.1 coordinate 1,810, forward strand.
TTCCAGGAGGAATATTTGATTCATGTCTCAAAATAATGTGCCACTGTGTATATAGAAATGAATAAGGAAGGGGCTTTCCTACCTTTGGGACGTTCAGTCTATTGTGGTGGTTCTTAACCTTCTGGAGTTTTGAGCAGTAGATGAAAGTCATGCGCCTTCTGTCTAGGAAAGTTCCCATGCGCAAAGAACTTTGTAACTCATTTCAATGATGGGCTGTCTTCTTGAGAAGGTGTGAGAACCAGCATTTAGTACACATTTCTTCTATGGTGGGCCTACTGCTAGGCACTTTGTACCTAGCTCATTTAGTCCTCATAATAATCTTACAAAGGAAGATCTATCACTTCCAATCATAGAGAAGAAAACTGAAATTCACAGAACGAAGAAATATTTTCAAGGTCATGTAGTAGTGGTGACGCTTGCTCTATTTCCAAAGCCATTTCTCTTCTGTCACCTTTTCCACTACTTATTTTTTAATTATACATTTAAGAACCGTTAAGGGTGAAATTACTTCAAAACTCCTACCAGTTTTCAGTCTACATTCTAGCAATTTAGCATAATTGGAGGAGTCAATGGGCAGATGATTCCAGCTTGCTGTAGTATAAGCCAGTAAGCCATATACTTATGATTCTGTTGTTGAAGTTTCTTCTGTTTCCCCTTCCTCTTGATCACTCAGAAGCATGTCATTTTAAAGGATGTCAATTTCAACACGGTTCTTGCACCCAACTTGAAACATTAGTTATTGACTGGTTGTGAGAAACGTATCCATTGTATAAATGAGCCTATTCACTTTGATGCCTAAATTGTCTTTGAATCACATGGTGCTCAAGTCACTCAACCTGAATACAAGGATGTTTCATAATGTGCTTGTCAATGTTACCTTGCTCCCAGAGCTCCCAAGATGGTGGCAGTCTGCTTCCAAGATGGCGGTGGGCCACTTCCAAGATGGTGGCAAGCCTCATGTTCTCTGACCTGGGGTTCTTGGCCTCATGGATTCCAAGGAATGGAATCTTGGGCCGTGTGGTGAGTGTTATAGCTCTATTAGAAGCCATGGGTCATGGAAGAGAACTGTGGAACCCAGTGACTAGTGTTCAGCTTGATTAGGACGAGCCTGGGCACTTAGCTGTGCAGGAACAATGGCAAGCCTTTAGCCTGATCCAAACAGCAATAGGCGCCTTGCTGGATCAGGAGCATAGCAGACACCCTGCCGGATCCCGAGAGATGGAAGTCAGCGGCGGGTCTGTGACTGCAGCAAACACCAGTGGTGGATGGCGAGCGAAAGCTCAGTTCCAGCCGTAACAAACATGGACCAAAAGAGAGTGCAGTTGCAAGATTTAATAGAGTGAAGACAGAGCTCCCATACAAAGGGAGGGGACCCAAAAAGGGTAGCCCTTGCTGGCTGGAATGCCTGGGTTTATATCCCAATCATTGTCCCTCCCACTGTGCTCTCAGGCAATAGATGATTGACTATTTCTTTATCTCCTGTTTTTGCCTTGCTCTCAGGCAATAGATGATTGGCTATTTCTTTACCTTCTGTTTTTGCCTAATTAGAGTTTGAGCTCTCTTTACTATCTGATTGGTCGGGTGTGAGCTAAATTGCAAGCCCGTGTTTAAAGGCGGAAGCAGTCACCTTCCCAGCTAGGCTTAGGGATTCTTAGTTGGCCTAGGAAATCCAGCTAGTCCTGTCTCTCATTAATACAAGTTGCAGGGTGTAAAAAGTGTTTTGCAATTTCTAACCCCCCCAATTTGCTAAGCATTGAAGTTATAACAGCTTTTAAGGTAGAAGACTTACCATACTACTTTCCTGAGTGGACTTTAAGTCTTGCTGGGGAATACACCTTAGTTCCGGAAGCCCAGGATTAGTTTTGGTGTTGAAGACAGGGCAGCACTCTTCAGGCCTGAGAGTGATTTGGGAGCTGTGGGGGACGAGAGCTTTATCGCTGGCAGAATCCTCAGAGGAGACTCCTGTTGTGTCGGGGGCTGGAATCTAGAAAACAAAAAGGTACTTTGTCAGCGGCTGTTGTATCTCAAAACTCAGCAGAAAGGCCTGGCAATAACAATGGTGTGGTGATGTGTCAGGTGGGAAAGGAGGGCAAGGTTGGTGGAGATGTACAAAAACCTCTCCAGTCCTCCTGCTCACTCCTACTTCCTTGACTCAGACATCGGCTTTCTCTTATTTCAGATGCAAGATCATTTCTTTCCGCCTACTCTAAGGTGTATGAATTGGCGGAAATAGATATAAGAGACTGCATATGCTTTTATTGGCTAATTATATTAAGGACAAGAGAAAATGCTTTCTGGGCTTCATCTCACTGTGTATTTAATTCTCCTTTTCAGTGTGCCACAGGGATCCCATTTTCAGGACCAGTCATCCTCCTTCTTCACACATAGAAAGTAAAAGGGGTAATTATCCCCCAGGAACACTTTAATTGTACCAATTAACCTGACCACGTTTTGCAATCAAAGCCAAGCAGAGAAGAGGATTTAAAGTGATCAAACACCATTTTATGGACTGGAGATAAGTAATAGGTGAGGCAAGGCGTTTACTATAAAGGATGGACTCTGAAATCACATAGGCTTGCACTAAGGGATTTTTCTACCACTGACCACTGTTACCGAGAAGAAACATGACATTGTAGGACCATTTAATTCCACCATCACTGCACCTCTCTGTAATAATATAGCACCTAGTCACAATGATCTGTGCTCGTTTCAGCTGTCTGTCAAAACATTCTGTAAATTACTGTTTAATGGCTTTCTCAGGTGGGCAGAAAGACAGGTCTGAATTTGAGCCCTTCTTCCAACACTACAGTGCACGACATATATCACTGGACAAGTAACTAAACTTTTCTGCACCTCACTACCCTTAGCTGTGTGTCAAGCACTTAACAAACATCATCTCATTCAATCTTCCCAATTCTAGGAGATGGATGTTTTCCCACATTTGTAGATGCTAGAGGCTCAGTGAAATCAAGTTTACATTGTAGCTTGCTGGTGAGTCACAGAGTTCCTTTGTTCTTTTCTTTCATTCCTTTTTTAACCCCCCTAACAGTTACTGAGGTTCTCTTATGTTCCAGGCATCCAGCTAAATATTAAAGGCATAGTGGTGAACCTGATGGATATAGTCTATATTCCCATGGAGCTTAAATAGAACTCAGCTCTGATTGCAGAGCCCATGTCCTATTAATGCTACTATAGAATTCTGCCTTCCTCATGATGTTGTTTGGCTCAAACGAATGAGTGGATGCAAAAGTGTTATAGTCTTTAAGGGAGTTACATTACATCTGTGATAGATACACACACACATATATTTTACTACAGACTTTTAGAGCCTTTATAAACTTGCTAAAATACCATTTAGACTTGTCTAAAGTAACTATATAACTAAAAATTGGTTCATCTGGGTCAAAATCAGCTTTTTGTCTTGATAAACTGTTATAGAAAGTGTATAGGCAAATCTACAGATTCAGAAAGTAGATTAGTTGGTCACCTGGGGTTAGAGATGGGAACAAGGAGTTACTATAAATGGGGCATGAGTTTCTTTTTGGAGAATGGAATTGTTCTAAAGTTGGATTGTGGTGATAGTTGCACAACTCTGAAAATGTACTAAAAGTTGTTGAATTGGACACATAAAATGAATACATTTTATGGTATATAAATTATACCACAAATAAAGATGTTACAACAAAAACACAAAGTAAATTAATAAAGGCCTATGATTTAGTCCTGATGAGAAAATGTAGCGAGTTCAAGTATTTCTGGGCTTATTAAGAAAGAGACAGGATCATGAGAGGCACACAAGCTTTGTTGGGCAGCATATGGATAAGATTGCATGGGACTTGGGACATGGGACAGGAAGTCACTCCCAGCAGGAGACCTTCCAGAGATAAAGTCATGGGCCACCACTCTGTAGAGGAATCAGTCAAGGGACACTCTGGGGGAGAGGCAAGTTGAAGAGGGGGTTTATATACTCGGTGATGTTGCTCAGCAGCACCGTAGTCTCTGAATCAAAGGGCTCTGAAGAAGAGCAGTGGTTTGGGATCTTTACAGCTACAATATTTGTCTTACGTATGGCTAGCAGACATTGGGTGAAATTTTATGAGGATATGTAGAATAAATAGGCTCTAAATGGTTAAAAATATGTTTATGTTGGGCAATATTTAAAGCAATTTAGAGGTGTATAAGAAACAGCATGGGACTATTTTCAGCAAATACACAGGAGCCATCTCTGCCTTATTTAAACAACAGGAAAATATCATGAATTTGCCATATCACTTAGCTCACAGTAAGTGGTCAATCTCAAAATTGCAGTGGTTAAGGGCATCAGATCTGAAGTCAGCCCAGATGGGTCATATACTAGTTATTTAATGATAATAAGCTACTTTGCATGTCTCACTTGCCTTATCTATAAAACAAGAAAATGTGAATCTTTATATGACAAGGCCGTGAAGACTATATCTATTAGCACATATAAAATAAGACATTTATTGCCGTGTCCTGCATGTAGGAAACACTCAACAGTTAGCAGCTCCTATTATTATTCCAGAAACTTAAATAGCAACCAGTTTAATAAAACTCAGAAAGATCAGTAGTTTTGATTAATAAAATGTCTACACTATTTCTAGTCAGTAGAATTGTTTAATCAGCATTGCTGTCAAAATAGCTGTCTCCGTAGAAATGCCAACATCTCGCCATCAGCAGAGTATGCGAAGTGTATTGGCACCAATCCATTCCCATATTCTCCCTGGGAACCATCGCACAAATACCCATGGGTGCGTGACCCGGGCAGGCTGTTTCACTGATCTAATCATTAAACTCTGTATCTGGTGATAGAATCTGCCTCATTGGATCACTTTGAGGGTGATAAACTAACGCTTGCAAAAGGTCCCAGTTCACTTACTATTAGGAAATTCAGGCTCAGAGACATTAAATAGCATATTCAAGATCACATGGATAGTAAAAACTAGAACTAAGATTTTCTTTTTTTTGACAGAATCTCGCTGTGTTGCCCAGGCTGGAGTGTAGTGTGCGATCTTGGCTCAATGCAACCTCTGCCTCCTGAGTTCAAGCGATTCTCCTGCCTCAGCCTCCCAGGTAGCTGGGACTACAGGCGCCCGCCACCACACCCGGCTAATTGTTTTTTGTATTTTTAAGAGACGGGGTTTCACTATGTTGGCCAGGCTGATCTTGAACTGCTGACCTCGTGATCCGCCTGCCTCAGCCTCCGAAAGTGCAGGGATTACAGGCGTGAGCCACCGTGCTCAGCCTAGAACTAAGTTTTGAGTACGGTTTCCCTGATTCTAGAACTTGTATTTATGTGTTCATAAACATTATGCTCCACAACTTACAGTGTGTGGACCTGGAAGCAAGTATAACCTCTCTTATCCTTAATATTTTCATTTTTAAAATATAGGAGTTAAGAGTACCTCTGCATAGGACTGTTAAGATAATTAGAGATATATAAAACACTCAGAATAGTGTGTGGCATGTAGGAGATCAACAAATGTCATCAAGTGTTCTATTGATATAGTTATTTTTGCCTAGGACACTTTCACTTTAAAATGTAACTCTTAGAATTAGGTTACAACTCTTGGGAGGAAAATGCAGTGAGGAGGGACTCCAGCCCAGGATTTACTTGATTCTCCGTTTCAGTAAATATCAGCTCCATTCTTTTGTTACTCAGTTTATAAACCTTGGAGTCATTCTTGACTCCTCCCTTTCTCATATCCCGCTTTCACTCTATCAAGAAATTCATTTGGCACTGCCTTCAAATTAAGCCCAGAATCTGACTCCTTTCCATCACCTCCACAACCACCACCCTAGCCCAGACCAAAATAATCTCTCGACTGGTCTACTGCAGCATCCTCTCACCTGCCCTCCAGGCTCCTCTGACCTTGCCCCGTTCAGTCTATCTTCAATACAGCGACCAAAGTGACCCTGTTACAGTCTACATCAGGTCATGTTACTCTTCTGCTCTCCTGCTGTTTTCTGCATTTCTCCCTAGCTAGCTGCATAGATATACCTCTCAATTTCTGTATTAGTAATCTACTACTGCTGGACAAATTACCACAAAGACAGTGGATTGAAACAATACCTACTTATTTCACAGCTTTATGGAATACTACGCAGCTATAAAAAGGAATGAGATCAAGCCAGGCGCAGTGGCTCACGCCTGTAATCCCAGCACTTTGGGAGGCTGAGGCGGGTGGATCACGAGGTCAGGAGTTCGAGACCAGCCTGGCCAGCATGGTGAAAGCCCGCCTCTACTAAAAATACAAAAAATTAGCCAGGTATGGTAGCACATGCCTGTAATCCCAGCTACTCGGGAAGCTGAGGCTTGAACCCGGGAAGCAGAGGTTCCAGTGAGCTGAGATTGCGCCACTGCACTCCAGCCTGGGCAATAGGGCGAGACTCTGTCTCAAATAAATAAATAAATAAATAAATAAATAGAATGGGATCATGTTTTTTGCAGGGACATGGATGGAGCTGGAAGCCATTATCCTTAGCAAACTAATGCAGGAACAGAAAACGAAACACCACGTGTTCTCACTTACAAGTGGGAGCTGAACAATGAGAACACACGGACACAGGGAGGGAAACAACACACACTGAGGCCTGTTGGCTGGTGGGGGGAGGGGGAGGGAGAGCATTAGGAAAAATAGCTAATGCATTCTGGGCTCAATACCTAGGTGATGGGTTGATAGGTGCAGCAAACCACCATGGCACACGTTTACCTATGTAACAAACCTGCACATCCTGCACATGTACCCCAGAAATAAAAATAAAAATAAAGTTTACCATCTGCAACCCAGAAGAGGGCCCTCACAAGAACTCAAATATGCTGGCACCCCTATCTCAGACTTTCGATTGCTACAACTGTGATAAATAAATTTTAGTTGTTCAAAAGCCACCCAGTCTATACTACTTTGTTATAGCAGCTCAAACTGACTAAGGTAAATGTCATTGTTATCACATGATAGCAAGGGTAAAAAGTATCAACATGACTTATCACTGTTGACATTGACTCTGATTACTTGGCTGAGCTTGTATTTGTCAGATTTCTCCACTACAAAATTATTCCTTCCCCCACCTTTTTATACTGTACTCTGGAAGGAGTACAGTATAAATGTACAATCCACACTCAAGGAGTGGGAAGTTATGCGAGATCTCCTTGAGAGCAGAGTGTTCACATGAATTGTTTGGAATATTTATGTACAGGAGATTTGCCTGTTCTCCCCCATTGATTTTGATTTTAGGTTTTCTACCAAAATTAACTTAGTTTTTATTCAGTTGTATATTTATATCACTATGGCCTGATCCATATATATGTATATATATATTTGGCTGTAGTTTAATGATGCTATATTTTGTTGCTCAAATAATTTTTCTAGGTTTGGTGAACAGAAGTTCTTATATTTCACTCCTATCCCCATTTGACATGTCCTATCCTTTGTAGGTTTTTATTTCTTTAACATTTTATTACTTTCTGCTACAGGATTCCCCATTCTCTTGTATGTTTTCTGCCCCAGGCCCACAGTCAGCTATTTCTTCAATGAGCCCTGGTTCCTTTTATTAGAGAATGGTGTTAGAAACCAAGATCTTGGAACTAGGTGTGCTCATTGATGGTGTCATTACTTTGGGGCCGTCTTAGCTAACAGGACAAGGAAATCTAGGTTAAGGATCTGTAATCCAAAAATCCAAAATTCCATATGCTCAAAGATCTGCTACTTTTTGAGTGCCAACATGACACTCAAAGGAAATGCTCATTCGTGCATTTTAGATTTTGGATTTTTAGATTAGGGATGCTCAACTGGTAAGTAAAATGTAGATATTCCAAAATCTGAAAAACTCTAAATGTTGAAACCCTTTGGTCCCAAGCATTTTGCATAAGTGATACTCCATATGTATATGTGTGTATAGCTATTTCTATATGTAATTATCTATGTATTTATTAAGTTAAACATGAGTTCACACTGATGTTTTCAATTGTAATCTACTACCACATATTCATTCTAGGTCTTCCTCTTGCTTATCTTCATAATCCTACTGCAACACTGAGAAACCTGGCACCCATCATCTGCCATCTATTTATTTAATTGCTCAATTTCAGTATTCATTTATAGTGTTTTCAGAATTGTTAATCCATATCTCTGTTGGAAACAACCTTATCAATTAGAGTACAGTGTTTATGTGTAGTTTAATTTGGCTTTGGTATTCAAGACCACACTCATTTTCAAAGTTAATTAGGTCAACATGCCTACTTCCTCTACTCATTCCAGTGAGGTTATTTCATACGTTTGTAATGCAATGAAATTCTCCTCTCACATTCTGCATTCCATCCTGGGCCACCTGACCACTTACTTTTTTTTAAAACTTGCATACATTAAGAATAATTCTTTGTATTGTAAACTTGTATGGATTTTGACAAATGCATAATGTCATGTATCCACCAGTACAGTATTAAATCAAAAGTTCACCTCCCTAAAAATTCCCTATGCTTCATCTGTCTAATCCTCTCTTCCCCAGCTCTGGGTTCTGACAGCAGCTCAACATTTTGTCCTAGAGTTTTCCCCTTTACAGAATGCCATATATTTGGAATTATACAGCATGATGCTTTTTCAGATAGGTTTCTTTAACTTAGCAATAGAGATTTGCGATTCATCCATGTCTTTTTGTGGTTTGATAGCTCATTTTGTAATACTAAATAGTATTCCATTGTATGGATGTACTACAAATGTTTAACCATTCACCTATTGTAGAGCACCTTAGTTGTGTTCACATTTTGGTGACTACAAATAAAGCCATTATAAACACTTGCGTGCAATTTTTGGCATGGGTGTAAGTTTTAAAATTAGCTGGTTGAATACATAGGAGTGTGATTTTTGTGGTAAGTCTATGTTTAGCTTTGTAAGAAACTGCCAGATTTTATCCAACATTGTTAAACCATTTTGCTTTACCAACAGTAATGAGTGAGAGTTCCAGTGGCTTTTTTTTTTTTACTATTAATATTTTGTTTATTTATGCTGATAAGGATGTGATGATAATTATTGTTGCTTTAGTTTACAGTTACCTAATGGAAAATGACATTGAGCATTTTTATATGATTATTTGCTATCTGTATATCTGAGAGTTTGTGTTCAGAAGTCTTGCTCATTTTTAAATTAGTTTTTTATCTATCTTATTGAGTTTTAGGAGTTCTTTGTATATTTTGGATTCAAAATGTTTATTAAATGTGTGTTTTGCAAGTATATTCTACCAGTTGTTCCTTGCCTTTCCATTCTCTTAAAAGCAGCTTTTGCAAAGAAGAGGTTTTAAGCTTTAATAAAGCTCAACTTACTGGTTTTTTTTTTTCATGGATTGTCCTTTTTGTGTCGGATATAAAAAGTCAGCGCCGAACCTAAAGTAACCTACATTTTCCCCCTATGTTTTCTTACAGAAATTTTATTGTTTCCATTTTGTATCTATGTGAGCAATACATTATGAATCAATTTTTGCGAAAGCTTCATAGATTCTGTCTAGGTTTGTTTATTTATTTTTCACATATGGGTGTACAATTTATTTAAAGAATATTTTTACTGTTTACTTTCCTTTATTCTTTTGTCAAAGATCAGTTAGCTATATTTGAGTGAGTCCATTCCTGCACTGTTTATTCTGTTCTCTTCATCTATGTATTGTTTTGGCAATACCACTTTGCCTTGTTTATTGTATCTTTATAGTAAGTCACGAAGTTGGTTAGTGTCAGTCTGCCAAGTTGGTTGTTCAAATTCAGTGTTTCTTGTCTTTTCTGGGTCTTTTTCCTTTCCATATAAATTTTAGAATCAGTTTCTCTCTTCCCACAAAATAGCTTGCCATACATTTGATTGATATTGCATGGAATCTACATAAATCAAGCTAGGAATAATTGGCATATTGACCATATGGAGTCCTGCAATCCAAGGACACAGACTGTCTCTCCATGTATTTAGATATTCTTTCATTTCTTTCATCAGACTCTCATAGTTTTCACCATATAGATACGGAATATATTTTGTTAGATTTATACCTAAGTATTTCATTTTTTGATGCTAATGTAAATGATATTGCATTTTAATTTCAAATTCTGTATATTTGGGGGTGATATACAGGAAAACAATATATATTTATATATTAATATTATATCTGTGACTTTCTTATGTTTAGTTATTAGTTGCAGGAGTTTTTGTTGATTTTTGGAATTTTCTACAGGGACAATTATGTTATCTGCAAATTCATTCCCACGCTATATACATTTTATTTCTTTTCCTTGTATTATTGCACTCACTGATACTTCCAGTATGATTTTCAATAGGAGTGGTGCGAAGGAACATTCCTGCCTGGTCCCCAATCTTCAGGAAATAGTGTCCAATTTCTTACCATTAAGTATAATGTTAACTTTAGGCTTTCGTGGTTCTTTATTGTGTTAAGGAAAATCTCCTCTGTTTACAGTTTGCCGAGAGTTTTTATGTTGAATATGTGTTAGATTCTTCTCAAATGCTGCTTAGGTTACAACTGAATGACCATATGGTTTTATTTTTAAGTTTATTGACACAGCGGATCATGTTAATTGATTTTCACATGTTGAACCAATTTTGCATGCCTGGAATAAATCCCAACTTCTCATAATATATAATTATTTTTATATAGCATTGGATTCAATCTGATGATTTTTTGAGAATTTTTACATCTATGCTCATGAGAAGTATTTGTCCATGGTTTTTCTTTTTTGCAATGTCTTTATATGAATTTGCTATTAGTGAAATGCTGCATAAAATGAATTAGTAATTTTTATCTCTGATTCTATTTTTTGGAAGAAATACTGAACTTTTTTTCTCACTTATTTATTTAGTTAGTTTTTTGCTTAAATGTTTGGTAGACTTCACCAGTGAGAACATCTGGATCTGGAGCTTTGTTTTTTGGAAGTTTATTAATTATTGACTCAGTTGCTTTTATAGATACAGACCTAGTCAGATTTTCTGTGTCTTCTTTGTGGGTTTTGATAGTTTATGTATTTCAAAGAATTTGTCTATTTCATATGTGTATTAAATGTGTGGGGATGGAATTGTTTGTACTATGATGGGATCAGTAGTAATGATGCCTCTTTCATTTATAATACTAGTAACTTGTTTCTTCTCGCTCTCTTTTTTATTTTGAGACAGAATCTCACTCTGTCACCAGGCTGGAGTGCAGTGGCACGATCTCAGCTCACTGCAACCTCCACCTCCCGGGTTCAAGCAATGCTGGTGCCTCAGCCTCCCGAGTAGCTGGGACTATAGGAGCGCACCACCACACCCGGCTAATTTTTTTGTATTTTTAGTAGAGACGGAGTTTTACTATGCTGGCCAGGCTGTACTTGAACTCCTGACCTCAAATGATCCACCCGCCTCGGCCTCCCAAAGTGTTGGGATTACAGGCGTGAGCCACTGCGCCCAGCTTTTCTCTCACCTTTTATTGGTTAGCCTGGTTACGGTTTTATTTGTTGAATTGATCTTTATAAAGAACCAGCTTTGAGTTTTGTTGATTTTAATTATTGATTTCTGTTTTCTATTTTATTGATTTCTTCTCTAATTTGGGTCATTTCTTTTATTCTGCTTGCTTGAGACTAAAATTGCTCTTCTTTCTTTACTGATTTTAGATTTCCTATTTTTTAATACATGTATTCAATGCTGCAAGTCTCCCTCTGAGGACAGCTTTCACTGCACCCACTACATTTCATAGAGTTGCAGTTACATTTTCATTTAGTTCAAATAATTTTTAATTTCTCTTGAGACTTCTTCTTTGATGCATATATCATTTAGAAAAATGTAACTTTTCAAATATATGAAGATTTTCCATCTATTTTTCTGGTACTGATATCTGGTTAAATTCCATTGTTATCTGATAACATATTTTGTACGATTTCTGTTCTTTAGCATTAGTTAAGGTATGTTTTATGGCCTGTGATATAGCCTATAGTGGTTCTTAAATCATTAACCTGACCGAACCTCAATGTTAATTTTCTGTTTTTTCTTTCTTTCTTTCCTTCTTTCTTTCTTCTTTCTTTCTTTCTTCTTTCTTTTTTTTTGACAGAGTCTCACTTCATCACGCAGGCTAGAGTGCAGTGGCCCAGTCTCAGCTTACAACTTCTGCATCCCGGATTCAACCATTCTTGTGCCTCAGTCTCCCATTACAGGTGTGCACCACCACACCCAGTTAATTTTCTTTTCTTGTATTTTAGTAGAGATAGGGTTTAGCCATGTTGGCCAGGCTGCTCTCAAACTCCTGACCTCAAGTGATCCACCCGCCTCAGCCTCCCAAATTGCTGGGATTGCAGGCATGAGCCACCGTGCCAGGACCAATATTACTTTTCTTCAGGGCCCATCATTCACCCCCAACAGAACACATTGTAAATGAATAATTATTCCCTTATGTTAATTGAAACACAGATATAAAGAGGTAAGTCCCTGTTTTGGGTTCTTGTTTAGGACAGTAAACATACACTAATTGGCCTCCACAGCAATTGTGTTTAGCATGAGGAACAGGTAATAAACATAAATAAATAAATGACATAGTGTGTCAGCAGGTGATAAGTGCTATAGATGAACAAAAGTAGATATGACATGTAAAGAACTTGGAAATTATCATTCCTGTCATTGTAGTAAAAATACATCTGAATACACTGAAAATCACCTTTTCTTGGATCAATCAGATAATTGAGGTTACAGAGCAAATACCATCCTGAAATCTGCAGAGACAGGCAAATATAATGAATTCTAGCCATTATCTTATTGCCTTAAGTAGAAGCCACAAAAACCATATGCTGGTAGAAACACACCTGACAACTGTGAAGAACTTTTGGAGGTTAAGTGTGGTCTGGTTTGAGGGTGAGAACTGATAGGGTGGCATTTTTAAGTGGAGCCCCATCCTTTTTTGGGGAACCCCCTATCAGATTATCACAAATAAGAGCCAACAATTGCCTCCTCCTGATTCTGGCAGGGAGAGGGAAAAAATAACCTTTGTGAAGTAATCCCAGAATATTCTCTGTCAATAGGTTTACTCTTCAAGGAAAAGACTTTGCCAGAAGTTTAGTTCTTCTATGAAGGCACATTTACTTGACCCTAGCTACCTCTAGCCTTTCTGGCTTACCTACAGGGAGGAAAAAAAAAAGGTAAAAAACAATTGTGAAGGTCACAGTCCAGAAGAAACCAAAGCAGCTAAAAGAAGAGGGAAGAGGGAACATGATGTTTAACCTACCCTTAGGCTTTCTTACATAGTGAGAAGAAAGCATCAAAAAAAAAAAAAAAAAGTAAAAGTGGAAGCCTGTTTTCTGACTCATCCTGTTGCAAGAGACAGGAACCAGAAGACAGCACTGTGCATGTGAGTATCATCTTTCAATGCCCAGTGATCCCATCAAATGGTAAACCTGGACAAACAGATATCATGGAAATTAACCTATTTGGGTAAGTATTCTCTCCTCTTCAGGAGGTATAGAAAGGTGATGAAGAGAGCAACAGAATCTTGGTATGGGCATTCTCAATGTTTGGGGAAAGGGGGCACACAGGATGGCTGGGTAGTTCAGGAAAGCCTGTCAAGAAGGAATGCCTTAGCCTAGTCTTCAAGGGTGAGAGGAACTTGATAAAGAATGGGAAGGACAGAAGGACATTCTGGCCAGAGCAAGACTCATAAAAACAGACTTGGAGGGAAGAGAGAAAAAGGCCTATTTAGTAGATTGTAAAGAATTCAATGCAACTGGAATATTGAATGTCATGACAGGAGTGGAGCGGATCAGAAAATGAAGTTGAAGCAGGGGGCATGGACCAAATAATATAGAATATTGTATGTATGGCAGAAGAACTCAGATTTTACTAACAGTAATGAAAAAACCATTGAACGGGAATAGCATCATCAGATTTATATTTTAAGAAGATGATTTAGGTTAATGTATGGAGAATGGATTGTAGGAGGTGGTAGTGGGTGTCATGATGATATCCCAGTTACCCTGATTTGATCATTACACAGTCTTTGCATGTATCAAATATCACATGTACCCCAGAAATATGGACAACCATGAAGTATCAACAACAACAAATATCAAGAACACCAAATAGAAGTTCCAGTGCCTTGCATTAATCTAAATGAGGAATGATAATGGCCTGAACATCATTATGGCAATGACGTCTACAAGACTGGGTGAATTTGGGAAATAGCTAAGAAGTAGAATCTGTTGGTATTGATTAGATGAGGTAGGTGGAGGGGAGAAGAGGGACTCAGTGATGATCCCAGGAATATATATCCCCAGCCAGATATATATCTCCAATACCAACAGTACCTTTGAAAAATGGTGAATTGACCAGGCATAGTGGCTCATGCTGGTAATCCCAGCACTTTGGGAGGCTGAGGTGGGCGGATCATGAGGTCAAGAGATTGGGACCATCCTGGCCAACATGGTGAAACCCTACCTCTACTGAAAATACAAAAATTAGCTAGCGTGGTGGCAGGTGCCTGTAGTCCCAGCTACTCGGGAGACTGAGGCAGGAGAATCGCTTGAACCTGGGAGGCAGAGCTTGCAGTGAGCCGAGATCGCGCCATTGCATTCCAGCCTGGCAACAGAGCGAGATTCCATCAAGAAAAAGGAAAAAAGAAAGAAAAGAAAAGAAAAATGGTGTCTTTTAGTAGCTTCTCAAAAGTTTTATGCCATGAAGTTTATTGTTTAAAGATATATTCCATCTTAATTAGAGCCTGCAGAATATGAAAACTTTGGGTGAGCTTAAATTTCTGGTGAGGAATGTAAAACACACACATTTGTAGCAACTTGTGGAAATGAAAAATCCCTCTATTTTAGTAATGTGCACTCCTGGTGTGTAATCAGGAAGTTTTCAGTTCAAGCAGCAACTAGTTATAAGACTGTAACTGTAGAAAGAATGATAAGTTGGAGATTTATTAAGTATTTATTCCTTGCTAGGTCTGTCCTCGTTATTGATAAATCAATTACGGACAAACTGAGTTTGTAACTTTTCAGCTGGACAACTTTAAAAAAATATGAAGCATTTACTGCCCTTAACTATTTACCTGATTGAATTATCTTAAATTCCTCTGGAAGAGCATTGGCAAATACCAAAATCTGACACATCATCTTAGCAGGGGTGAAATTTGATTGTGAAATTAGACATTAACTTATCTAGCAAAAACACAACTTCTGAAATATTCTTGCCTAAAATGTTTTTTCTCATATAAACTTATGAGAATGTCAGGGGTGAAATTTTAAAGGTCAACTAATACATCCCTGTCTCAGGCATAGATGAAACTAAGACCCATAAAAAATAGTGAAGGAACCTGCCCATGGTCATATGTCGTCTTTGGAACTAAGTCAAGACTCAAAAGCATTAGTTTTCAAGCCATCATGTGGTTGACTATGACTATCTTGTACCTCTATGTATGACTGGTCTCCAAATGTGGATGGGTGGCATTATTAATTTAAAAAAATGATAAAATACAAATGTATTTGAAAGCATTACAGTACTTAGAAAAAGTTCATAAAAATCAATGCTTTTTTTTTTTTTTTTTTGATGGAGTCTTGCTCTGGAGTGCAATGGCACAATCTCGGCTCACTGCAGCCTCTGCCCCCTGGGTTCCAGCGATTCTCCTGCCTCAGCCTCCTGGGTAGCTGGGATTACAGGCGCACACCACCATGCCCAGCTAATTTTTGTACTTTTAGTAGAGACAGGGTTTTGCCATATTGGCCAGGCTGTTCTTAAACTCCTGACCTCAGGTGATCTGCCCACCTCTGCCTCCCAACGTGTTGGGATTACAGGGATGAGCCACAGCACCTGGTCTCAATGCCTTTTTTTCTCAATCAACAGATTCTAATATTGTAACTCCATTTATGTGGATTGTGGTCAGTTACATTGTGGGAGGGCATTGATAAAAGGTTTTCATACTTGAAAATTGGGAAACTCTTTGTTGTAGGTTGAATTTTGTTCCTCAAAAAGAGGTGTTGAAGTTCTAATCTTCAGTATCTGTTAATGTGACCTTATTAGGAAGTAGGGTCTTTACAATAAACTCAAGGTGAGATTATACTCAACTTCAGTGGGTCCTAATCCAACAAGACTGACATCTGTTATAAGAAGAGGAGAAGGAATACACAGGGAAACCATGTGACTACCGAGGCAGAGACTGGAGCCTTGCATCTACAAGTCAAGGAATGTCCAGGACTGCTGACAACACGAGAACCTAGGAGAAAGACACAGAACAGATTCCACCCTTGAGACTTCAGAGAGAGTGTGGTCCTGGTGATACCTTGATTCTAGACTTCTTTACCCCAGAACTGCGACACAATGTATTTCTGTTGTTTTAAGTCACCTAATTAGAGGAACTTTATTATAGCAGCCATTGCAAACTAACATACTGCTCTTCTGCAAACAGTTGATGTCGAGGACTGCCAGCAGCCTATAGCAGAAAACTCTTTGAATAAATGTTGTCATTATGTGCTGGTTTTTTGCCTTATTTTTGTTCACTTAGACGCTATTGTTTTCAGCATAGTGCTTTCACCTATACTGTGTACTGAATGGAGTTTAACTAATATCCTCTGTCCTTCTGCCCCCTTCACTGTCTATTTCTCTGACCCCATTATACCTACTCCTCTCTCTTCAATGATGGAGTGCTCCACATAGCATTTGCAGATTAGGTTTGTTTTAGAGAATGAAAGTGGATGAGGTAAAGCAGTGATTACTTTTATAAGCTGTCCTATATTTCCTTTTTATTTCTGAACTCGGTTTGCTTTTATTGCAAACATCAAAGATTGTTTCCCCACTGGTTCTTTTCTTCCAAATTGAGCTCCATATATCATTTCATCTGCATCCTAACTGGATATTTGGGCTTCTTTTCCTGTACCAGGCAAGGATTAAAGCAGAAGTCAATATTGAGGAAAGACAACAGAGAACCATGAAGTACAGTATTTCAGTGGCATAAAATAAATATAATTATTCCCCTTGGCAATTCTCTTCCAGTTAGATACACAGGTAATCTCCTCACTTTATTGTTCAGTATAGTCAAGTGTATGGCTTCTTAAATGTTAATGTGACACTGCCTTTAAATCTTGCTCTTTCAACTACATCATACTCTGTTATTAAACTTTGGAGTTAGGAGAGATCTTAGAAGTCAGTGAGCTCAGTGAAGATGCTGGAAATGCTGAGATCTGCACAGTCTCACAGAATTAACTGGTGGTAGAATTGAGCCTTCAACCCAGGCCTCCTGTGCCCTAGTCCAGCATTCTTTCAGCCAAATCTCTCTCCTTTTTAGATAAGAGGTTAGTTTGCTTTCAGAAAGTGATATTGTTGTTCCTTTTGCAGGCAAGTGCACTCTAGTTCAATGTCTGATCCCTTTGAATGTAGACAGGGTAGAACTTCCCTGCAGAGTCACCTACTCCAGTTCTCTCTTTCTGCAACTACAGCTGCAAAACTCACCTTCCCATCAATAGAATGAAAGCGTCTGATGATAAGATAGCTAAGTCACAATACAATTTCCAAATTAAACAATGTAAATTTCTTAGTTTTGATCATTGTACTATGGCTATATAACAGGTTAACATTAGGGGAAGTTGGGTGAGAGACATGAAGGAACTCTATAAATTTTCATACTTTTCTCTATGTCTAAATTGGGTTCAAATTAAAAACATTTTAAACATCAAATAAATGGGAATTTGAAATGTATCAATGGCTTTCATAACCAATCTTATTCCTGAAAATGTGTGTGTGTTCCTCAGGACATTCTTTGTACAGTAAATGCTGACTTTATACTGTTGTAGCATAGTAAGTTCGCTAAGTCTCTTATCATCTCGTGAAAATTGCATTTTGCTAAAAGCTATTATAGGACAGACTGTGTGCTCGGTGGCTGTCATTTGCACAAAGTAAAGATATTGTATGAGAGACAAAGAGTACTATGGAGGGCAATACAATGATTGAACAATCATCTATTGGAAAGACCATAGCACCCCATTTCTTCTGAGGAAAGAATAAAGTTAGCCAACTCGAGTCCAAAACTGGTAGACTCTTCTCTCCAAGCTCATTCATATATAATCGATAGTTAGGTGTCTACAATTTGGAAACTTCTGTGTGTGTTGGGTAGACAGGCAAGCAAATAGGTGGCTATTATATACTTTAATAAGTGTTATGATAGAGGGAATCCCATGGCTCTATTAATGCACAATGGATGAGAACTTCTATCTTTGCCTTTGGGGTAAACATGTTAGGGAGAACATCCTGAAGGAGAGACTACCCAGGGCTGAATCTTTAAGGAGAACAGGAGGTAGCCAAGCACAGAAGGAAAGGACTATAGAGAGGCCTTCCAAGCAAAGAGAGGAACATAATCACAAGTATAAGAAAAGTTCGGCAAGTTTGGTCAAGTAGTTCATTACAGTTGGATCATGAGATGTACATGTATGTGAAGGAGTACTGGGACAAGGCCTTTCATTTTGAATCATTTGAGGAGAGAGAAGCAACCTGACCTACTTTTGTTTCAGAAGGATCTCTCTGGCTGCAGAATGGAAAGTGGATTGGAGGTGAACTAGAAAGGAAACAGAGAAGCTAACAAGAAAATTATTGCAATAGACTAGATGAAAGAGGAGGGTGGCTTGAAGCAGGGTGGTAGCAGTAAGGGTGATCAGAAGTGTACTATTCAAAGATATATTTAGGCGATACATTTGAAAGAACTTGATGCTTTATTTGATGTTGGAGTTCACTGAGAGTGACAGATGATGTTCAAATTTTTTGCTTTTTCATAATGAGCCAGCTTCAGCTTCTTTCTTATCATTTTCTCCATCTCCTTGTTTAATTGAAAAGGACACTTCTTTCCCTGAGGACTTCTTACATGAAGTGGCAGAGTAAAGGGAACTACATGTGCTCCCAAATACAGTTTATGGGATGCCAAAATGGCATAGGTCAAAAAAACGTTTCTTACCATTTTGTATTCAGTTATAATCACTGAGTTTTCAAAAAATGGAATAAACATACTCGGGTTTCACTATGAATTTATTATTTTCTAGGAAAAATCCTAGTATGGAATAAGGAGAAAAAGTGCCAACAGATTACACTGCCTCCTGAACATCAATTACTCTTGCTATTTCACTGCTCAAGTAGTGGACCTGAAAGTAGTGACAATGTCACTACTGCTTTCCATAGCCTCTTCTAGAATATTATTCCTCTATGCTGTGGGTAAATCCCTGTGCTATTTTGAAAGGTCTATCATCCAGCTTTAAAATTATTTCCCTCTCCAAATTTCTATCAACTACCCTACTCATTCATCCATGACTTTGGCTCATGGTTCACAGTTTTCCTCTCTACCCAAAGTCCCTCCATTATCCTAAGATGACGTCAGTGCCTATGTGGATGGCCCGATCTACATATCCTGGCCTCCTAGTTCCAATGACCCTCATGTCCAGGCTTTTTCAGTTAGCCCTCCGACAGCTACACCCTGGACCTGATCATTATTCATAACTGCTGCACTTCCAAAATCTCTCATTCCAGTAGCCCATTCTATTAGCACAACTACCTGTCCTTTCAGTTTTATAGTTCAACTAGCAGCATGACTGTTATTTAATCTCTTGAGGCTACCCAAAGTACTTACCCTCTATTTTCTTCTCATCAATCAATACTCCCTTATCAACTTCCCCTTTTAACCAATCTATTTCCATAGTTAACCATTTCAATAACATCTTTGTCAATGCCCCAAAAGCCTTACATTATTTGTCTTTTCATTGCCAAGGAAAACTCAATATTTTGCAAAAACCCAACCTCGCACATTAATCCGACTGGCTAACTTCTCTGTGCTGATAGTCAGCTGAATTCTCTAAAAATTATGATTCAACAGAGCAGATGACTTAAATATGAATTCATGATTATGAACTTCAAGGGGGCCCTCGATTCTTCGTGAAAAACATATCATATTTGTATGGTCAATCTGATTTCTCTATATCCACAAAGGCTACTTCAAAACTTTTTTTCACATCTGAACCCTGCCTTATATCACGTTTTGTAGATGAACTTTTTTTTCCCTGTTTTACCAAGGAAAAGAAAGTTACAGAAGGGAACTTCTGTGTCCCCCTATCATATGCATGTCTGCCTGTACCTGAACTCTACTCATTTTTATCTTCCTTCATTTTTGTCATAATATAGGACCTGCATATCCTTCACGCTGAGGCCAGACACCCAACTCAAGCTTCAGGCAGCATAATCTCCCACTCTTTCAAGACCTTTGTATTCAGGAAACTTTAATTATTGTTTGCTCCTTCTCTTTATTATTTTCAACCTTTATCTCTCAAATAAGTGATTTGCCTCAGCTTTTATACACGCTTAGTTCTTTTTCATTGAAAGAAAAATAAATATCCACTTAATGCCCACTCTTCTTCCCTGTACAGCCAGACTTATAGATAGGTTGCTTATACTCACTGCTTCCAGTTCTTCCCTTCTTCTTCACACCTCAGCCAAACGCAAATCAACTGGTATCCCATCAGACTGTCATCAATATTTACCCTTTTGACCATCCCATCTTCTTTAAAAAAAAAAAAATCAACAACTTGCCTTAGTTTTTAAAACATACCCTTTTATTTCGTTCCCGTTTCCCCCCTCACACCCATTCACTGATTTCTTGGAAGGTACATTCTTTTCCTCTATCTACATACCAATGCCAAGCTTCCGCCTCCCCAGCGTTTTAGCTGAGTGGCGGCAGCAAGTGGTAAGAAACGAAGCCATAAATAGATGGAGCATCTTGCATCATTGTATTCGGAATTCCTTAATGCTTTCAATGAAAGAGTTCAGTGGGAAAAAATTCTACCTCAGACTTCTCACAGTCCATACCCTAGGTCAATGGCTTTCAAACTATGCCTGCAAAGTCCTGGACTTTTGGAAATCTGATTCAGGGACCACTGTGGGGTGAAAAAGAAGAAGGCTAAGCTAATGGAATGGCATGTTGCTTGCTTTTTCAATAAGCCCAGCTCCATTTTTATCTGGTTTATATTATTGGATTATCATATAATATTTCATTTAAAAATGTGGTTATACTCAACCAAATAGACCTAACAGACCTCTATAGAACTCTCAACTTCCAAGCAACAGAATATACATTCTTCTCATTGCCACATGGCACATACTCTAAAATCGACCACATAATCAGACATAAAACAATCCTCAGCAAAGTCAAAAAAGAGAAATCATACCAGCCACAATCTCGGACCACAGTGCTGTAAAAGTAGAAATCAACACTAAGAAAATCTCCTAAAACCATACAATTACATAAAAATTAAATAACCTGCTTCTGAATGACTTTTGGGTAGATACCGAAATTAAGGCAGAAATCAAGAATTTCTTTAAAACTATTGAGAAAAGCAATGTAATATACTAGAATTTCTGGAACACAGCTAAGGCAGTGTTAAGAGAGAAGTTTATAGCCCTAATTACCCACATCAAAAAGTTGAAAAATTCTCAAATTAATGACCTAACTGGAGAAACTAGAGACGCAAGAGCAAACCAATTCTAAGGCTAGCAGAATATAAGAAGTAACCAAAATCAAAGCTGAAATGAAGAAAATTGAGACATGAAAAACCTTGCAAAATATCAATGAATCCAGAAGTTAGTTCTTTGAAAAAATTAATAAGATAGATATACCACTAGCTAGACTAATAAAAGAAAAAAGGGAGAAGACTCAAATAAACACAATCAGAAATGGCAAAGGGGACATTAAAACTGACCTCACAGAAATACAAAAATCCCTCAGAGACTGCTATGAACATCTCTGTGTACATAACCTAGAAAATCTTGAGTAAATGAATAAACTCCACATACAACCTTGCAAGGCTGAGCCAGAAGAAATTGAATGCTTCAACAGACATTTTAATTCTAAAATTGAATTAGTAATAAAAAGCCTACCAACTGAATAAAAGCCCAGGACCAGAAGGATTAGCAGCCAAATTCTAACAGATACGTGAAGGAGAGCTGATACATTTCCTACTGCAACTATTCCAAAAACTTGAGGAGGAGGGTGTCCTCATCAACTCATTCTGTGAGACCTGCAATATCCTGATACTGAAACTTGGCAGACACACCACAAAACAGAAAATTTCAGACCAATATCCTTGATGAACATCCTCAAAAACGTAGTGACAAAATCCTCAAAAAAAATCTAGCAAACTGAATCCAGCAGCACATCGAAAAGTTAATCCACCATAATCAAGTAGACATTATCCCTGGGATGCAAGGCTGGTTCAACATACGCAAACCAATACATGTGTTTCACCACATAAACTGAACTAAAACCAAAAACCACATGATTATGTCAAAAGATGCTGAAAATACTTCCGATAAAATTCAACATGACATCATGTTTAAAAAACCTCAATATACTAAGTGTTGAAGGAACATACTTCAAAATAATGAGAGCCATCTATGACAAATCCACCGCTAACATACTGAATGGCCAAAAGCTGGAAGAATTCCCCTTAAAAACTGGAACAAGACAATGATGCTGTCTGTCGCCATTCCTATTCAACATAATACTGGAAGTCCTAGCCAGGACAATCAGGGAAGAGAAAGAGATGAAAAGAATCCAAATAGGAAGAGAGGAAGTTAAAATACCCCTGTTTGAGATGACATTATTCTATATCTAGAAAATCCCTAAGTCTGCCTAAAAGCTCCTTGATCCAATAAAAAAAAAACTTCAGCCAAGTGTCAGGATGTAAAATCAATGCAGAAAAGTCAGTAGCATTCCTATATACCAACAACATCCAAACTGAGAGCACAGTCAGAAATGCAATCCCATTTACAACTGCCATAAAACAAATAAAGTATCTAGGAACACAGCTAACCAGAGAGGGGGAAGAAAACAGTGCTCCACGAAATCAGAGATGACACAAACAAATGGCAAAACATTTCATGTTCATGGATAAGAAGAATTGATGTTGTTAAAATGGCTATACTGCACAAGGCAATTTACACATTCAATGTTATTTCTATCAAACCGCCAATGACATTCTTCATAGAATTAGATAAACCTGTTTTAAAATGTATATAGAGCCAGAAAAAATCCCGAATAGTCAAGGCAATCCTAAGCAAAAAGAACAAAGCTGGAGGCATCATGTTACCCAACTCCAAGTTCTATTACAAGACTACAGTAACAAAAGCAGTATGGTACTGGTACAAAAACAGACACATAGACCTATGAAACAGAATAGAGAGCCTAGAAGAAACGCTACACATCTACAGCCATCTAGTCTTCAACAAAGCTGGCAAAAATAAGCAATAGGGAAAGGACTCCCTATTCAATAAATGGTGCTGAGATGACAGACTAGTCATATGCAGAAGACTGAAACTTGACCTCTTCCTTATGATATACACACAAATCAACTCAAGATAGATTAAAGACTTAAATGTAAAACCCAAAACTATAAAATCCCTGGAAGATAATCTAGGCAATACCATTCTGGACATAGGATCTGGCCAAGATTTCATGATGAAAACGCCAAAACCAATTGCAGCGAAAACAAAAATTGACCAGTGTGACCTAATTAAAGAGTTTCTGTACAGCAAAAGAAACTGACAACAGAGCAAACTGACAACTTATAGAATGGGAAGACATATTTGCAAATTATACATCTAACAGAGGTCTAATATCCAGAATCTATAAGGAACTTAAATTTACAGGCAAAAAACAAACAACCTCATTAAAAAGTGGGAAAATTACATAGAGACTTTTCAAAAACAAGACGTACAGGAGGCCTCCAAGCATATGAAAAAATGGTCAACACCACTAATCACTAGTGTATTACATCATTCTCACATTGCTGTAAAGAGTTACCTGAGACTGGGTAGTTCAGAAAGAAAAATGGT
Organism: Theropithecus gelada; assembly: GCF_003255815.1. Lineage (NCBI taxonomy): Eukaryota > Metazoa > Chordata > Mammalia > Primates > Cercopithecidae > Theropithecus > Theropithecus gelada. The sequence continues at coordinate 25,674 of NW_020257542.1, forward strand.
TTAATTGGCTCATGGTTCTGCAGGCTGTACATAAAGCATGGTGGCCTCTGCTTCTGGGGAGGCCTCAGAGAGCTTTTACTTATGATGGAAGGCAAAGTGGGAGCAGAAAATTCACATGGTAATAATAGCAGGAGCAAAAGGTAGAGGGAGAGGGGAAGTACCACATCCTTTTAAATACCCAGATCTCGCAATAAATCACTCACCATCATGAGGGCAGTATCAAGAGGCTGGTACTAAACCATTCAAGACAAATGTTTCTCCGTGTTCCAATCATTTCTCACCAGGCCCCACCTTCAACATTGGGGATTACAATTTGACATGAGGTTTGGTGGGGACAGAGATCCAAATCATATCATTTAAAGAAACGCAAATCAAAACTACAATGAGATACCATTTTACACCAGTCCGGATGGCTATTACCAAAAAGGCAAAAAACAGCAGCTGCTGGCAAGGCTGCAGAGAAAAGAGAACACTTACACACTGCTGGTGGGAATGTAAATTGGTTTAGCCATTGTGGAAAGTAGTGTGGCTCTTCCTTAAAGAACTGCAACAGAATTACCATTTGACCCAGCAATCCCTTATTGGTTATACACCCAGGGGAATATAAATCACTGTACCATAAAGACACATGCATGTCTTTGTTCATTGCAGCACTATTCACAATAGCAAAACCATGAAATAAACCTAAATGCCCATCGATGGTAGAACAAAGAAAATGTGATACATATACATTATGGAATACTATGCAACCATAAAAAAATGAGATCATGTCCATTGCAGCAATATGGATGGAGCTGGAGGCCATCATCCTAAGCAAACTAATGTAGGAAGAGAAAACCAAATATTCTTCCTTATAAGTGGGAGCTAAACAAGAACACATGGACACAAAGAGGGGAATAACAGACACCCAGGCCTACTTAACAGTCAAGAGTGGGATGAGGGAGATCAGAAAAAATACCTATTGGGTACTACACTTATTACCTGGGTGACAAAATAATCTGCACATGAAATGTTATATAGGCAACTCAAAGTTTACCTATGTAACAAACCTGCACAGGTAACCCTGAACCTAAAATAAAATTTATAATAAAATAAGATGCTTATGGTGTCAAATTTACTAATCGTAAACTTTGTCATTTTTTTCACTGCTTCTTTTTTTTTTTTTTTTTTTTTTTTTTGAGATGGAGTTTTGCTCTTGTTGCCCAGCCTGAAGTGCAGTGGCGCTATCTCGGCTCACTGCAACCTCCGCCTCCCAGGTTCAAGCGATTCTCCTGCCTCAGCCTCCCGAGTAGCTGGGATTACATGCGCCACCAAGCCTGGCTAATTTTGTATTTTTATTAGAGACGGGTTTTCTCCATGTTGGTCAGGCTGGTCTCGAACTCCTGACCTCAGGTGATCTGCCCGCTTCGGCCTCCCAAAGTGCTGGGATTACAGGTGTGAGCCACTGCACCCAGCCTCCACTGCTTTTAAGTGTACAAGAGGTTTTTCATTCTGAGAGCCAGAGATTGGATCAATAACCACCTTCATTTTGTTCTACTTTATTTTTGCTTTAACTTAACTTGATGCATGTTATAAGAAAAGGCTCTAAATCCATAATTTTTTTTCTAGTTGGTCATCCGTGAATCCCTTTTATTTATTAAAAAACTTGCTTCCGTAAAAATGTGGTTTTTTTTTCTGTACACACACACATTTATATGTACACACATACACATGCTCACACACTCACATTAACCTATTCCAAAGACCATACTAATTTTGAGACTAAGAAACCAAATGCATTGGTGTTAAGTTTCAGGTATCTCTGTGTTTTCAGTGTATAAGCCATCTTTAGTGAAAAACTAAGTGTTGTATGTGACAATTTCAGACTGTGTACAGTATGTTGTGTCAGTGTGCCTCATTTTGACTCAGAGGAAAAATACGTTCCTTTATCTGCCTGAACTTGATCTATCTTGAAATTTCTAACCTCACATCCATTTAATCTGTCATGGCATCTAAAGCCTTTTGCTGATTCTCTAAAATGGAAATTGCCAACTAGGGATGGCAATATCTAAACAAGACTGATGAGTATACTAATTATTTCAGGCGATAGATTCTCTATAAAGAGGACTGATGGGAAACACTGTCAATGTTAGCTACCAAGAAAAGGAAAGACAGCATTTTAGCAAATAGGATGCTTAATCAGCAAGAGAAAGCCCTGTAAAGATCAGTTTAAATCTTAAGCATGAAAACGTACTTTACTGAATGTCAAGTTGAGTATTCAGCCTGTTCTTTCCAATTTTAGTTCTATTCAAAGCACATTTATTGAGACCTAGTATATGTTAAGCATCCTGTTCCATGCCATAGGGTATACAGATGAATGAGTCATAGTTTCTACCCTTAAGGAGCTGCAATATATTATCTACAGCTCACATGTCTTTTGTACCAAATGATTAAACTCTGAAGTCTCTGAGTTACTCAGGATGAGTTGAGAATGCAGAGTACAACAGCATCAAACAAAAAATATGCCACCGCTTGGCATCCGGTTTCCAGAAAGACTGAAACAGTTGGTGGAAATTTTCTCTCAGAGGGGCTGAAGACACTCTCTGTGTTGCCACAACACTCTGAGGACAAAGATAAAATAGAAAGAATGCATCTGACAAAACCAACACGTATCATTTAGACATTATAGAGAATATCATGGCATTATAAAGCCAGTCGCATAAATCTGCAGAGCAGAAAGCCAGTATTTTGCATGGTTAACTGAGTCAAGGATGCTGAGAAGTCACACAGGAGAACGAAGGATCATTTATTGGATTTACTAATATTACTACTACTGCGGCTGCTGCTGATGCTGCTGCTACTACTACTGGAAAGAGATAATGTTCATGGAGTTTGTACTCTGTTTCAGGTATTTTTCTAATGATTTCATTAATATCATTTAATCTTTGCAGCAACTCTACAAAACAAACAAATATTATTTCTGTACTTTTTATCAATGACAACCTAAATCTTGGAGGCAGGTTAACTCATCCAAAGTATATGGTGTAGCCAGAACTTATCAATTAGGCATTGAAGACATAGACAAAAATGATTTGAGGGGAGGAGTAAGAACCTGAAACAGATTGGAATGGGTTACAAAGTAAATATACATGAGAATGTACAAACAAGTAACAGAGAAAACATATTTGGAGAGAAATTTGTATGAATTGTTTCTAAGTAAAGAAGGGAACCTCTACTGTAATGAGAAAGAGGAAGAAAAAGACTGGAGCAGATATAGGGGGGTTTGTAATATGAAATAGGCAGAAATTGAAGGACTTTTTGTCTGCATCTATTTCCCTTGCGAAGGAAGCAACAAGATCATTCTGCACACTAAAAATGGGGAGGTGGAGTCAGAGCTTTGGAAGAGGGTGATTATGCTTGACATAAACCTTGGAAAGAGTGGAAGCATCAGTTGAGAAAAGGAGCATAATAGGAATGTGTTAGCAGTGTTGAGGATTGATATATTTAAGGTTGGTGCCCATGAATTTATTGTAAAACAAACTTGCAGTATTTTAGGATTTTCTCATGCAGCCTTGGAATTTCTCACTGCAGGGAGAGAAAGGGTAGATATTTGAGTTTAGCTCTTTTTGGGTTTTGCCAAATAAGCACTGTGACAGATGAATAAGAAGATTAGAATAATGGCAATAGTATTATTGGTGGAATACTAATTGATGGAACACGGAACCTAAGCTAGATAAAGAGGACTCTGAAGGAAGTCGAGGACTGATCAATAGGGAGAAAGTAGAGAAGTGAATGGACTGAATGTCACAATAAGTAGGGGCTAATTTAACACAATTGGGATTCTTCAAGCTAGCTGGAAGCGTTAGAGATAGTGTTCAAGAAAGACATATTTGAATCAATGCTTTCAGTGGCAGCATAGCTTTAGGTACTGACAGAGTCCACAGTATAAATGTAAGAATGGGTAGATAAGCTGGAATGGAGAAGAAAGCTTACTTCTTTCTGGATATGCTTAACTTGGCATAAAGTCTAGGGGTTTCCATTATTTCTTTCATTATTTCCATAACTTGTGAAATGAGAATATCTATGGTTTATTGAAATGCTAATTTTTTGTTCTTGTTGTCAGAAATTTGAAAAATCAAAAGGTAGTATTTCCTTCTACACTCAAGTCTTGTGTCTTGTGACCCAGGCTGGCTCTAAGCTGGAGTAGAACACCCCCTCCCCCGTACACAGGAAGCACATTGGAAGTATCTTGGAGTGATTTTTATTTTTATTTTTATTTTTGGTTGTCACAGGGATTACAGAGAACTACAAGCATTCAGTGACTAGTGGCCAGACAGTCGAGATGTTCTGCAATGCTGGAACAGGCTTTGGAAAAAGAAAACTCATACTATTTTCTGCACTATTTTGGAATATCCCAGCAGACATTATTGTATGTATAAAAACTGTTAATACTTAGCTGAGTTTGAAAACAACTTCAATTTTACATAGAAACCCAAAGGATTTGCTTCACATTTTAATAACCATTAAAATTTTTTGGAGATGCAAAATTCTGTGTAAAATAGGGAAAGTCTGTCCTTAGTTTTGTTTGGAATTTTGTCAAGAGTTGTTAACCATATCACAAACTTTAACATTAACAGGGGTTCTGCTAGACCTATTTGAGGCACCTGTATCTGAGAATTGATAAAAATAAATTTTTATTTTGAAGTCCATTCAATGGATCTAAAAGTAAAAATATTATCAAATTTGCAGAATTATGAATTGCAGTGATGTCATTGAATTTCATCAATGAATGTTGTTTTAAGAATATTATTACTATTATTGCAATACATCATTAGGTCAATTATATATAGTAGTTGTAAACATTTCATATGGAAATTTTCATTTAATTTTTTGGGTTGCCTATTTGTTTTCAATCTTATTCTGATCCTGTCCTCTGAGGTCTATTATAACCATTCTAGAACTTATCTTATTAGGTTCCTTTTCTAATATATCCTTGATTCTCTTATTGTCTATTGAAAGATACGTTATCCAAGATTTATTTATGTATTAAAGACCATAATGTATACCTCAACATGTGATGGGATTTCAAATCAGAAGATGAGTTTTTCATGATAACTCATACCATCTTGTCCTCTATCATAATTCATAAAAATGGGGACAAACTCATTTACAAGAATCACATGCATGTTCCTTTTCTCATCTTGAAGTGTGTAATTTGTTTGGCCATAATTATGGCCATTACAACAATGGTTTTCTCTTTGTTTGCTCTTCTCACATAAAAATCTATCTAGCCCATTATTACTTAACCTAAAATGCGTTCACTCATTATTAATTTCTTTCCTTGAACTTATCTTTTATGATACAGTTCTGGCATTGTATTATATTTTTACCTTAATTATGTACGTATGCAGATTTCATTTTGTGTGGCTTTCTTTTCATGGTAGTAAATTGAGTGTTACAAAATATTTGTTAAAAAAGAGAACATCTAGTTTGATATGGTTGAGCTTCAAATGCTGAGCTGCCCTTCCAACTCCTTTTCTCCTGGTTAAGAATTTGTATGTTTCAATGTTAGATACTTCAAGAAATCATGCTGGACTTTAGGACATGGAAACTGATGCCTACATCAAAAGTGAGGAATGGCTTAACCTGGGATACTCAGTGGATTTGCCTAAGGATTCCAAATTGGGTTAGGTTTTAATTTTGGTAGCACATTTCATGAAGAAGTAGAAGATACATGTTCCCTGTTTCTGTGCAAATATCCAAAGGGGAGATGGCTACGTGGTATGGACGGACATTCGTAGCTTTAGCTTGGGTGCTCATTGAAGTTTCTGTGCTTAAGCTTGGCATGATAGGAAGAGAGAGCCACCTGAGTTTGAGTGAAGTAGGCTGGTCTGAGCAAGGACCATGATGCATTGGAGAACAGAGGCTCATCATTACATTTTATGTACCAATAGACCTTCTGTCTCCTGCATAATCTCAAGTTGGGGGGAGTCTCCCAAAACACTGCTGAGATTAAATTTTCTATCAATTTTAACAGATGGGTACTAAACTAGATTTATTTGATTTTAAAAAAAGAAAACTAAAAGTTACTAGCCTTGAAATGTACTGACGAAAATTCATACCAGTTGCACTTGAGCTTGATGATATTATTTTGACACATTTTCCATCTGAGAAACTTTGAGAAACCTTTATTGAGAGACTACTATTTCTTTGTCTTTGTAACTGCATGTTGGGAAGCAGTAGTAGCTTGTGTGACCTTCTGTCCAATCCTTTCATCGCCTGTAGAATGAATATCTTTTTATCTTTAAATCTTCACATCCACTAGCCTCTCTCTGTGAAGGCCCCAGGGGAACACCTCAAATATGAGACTCTGCTTTGCAGAAAGATTAACACATGTTACTCCGGTTTGTACACTGCAGAGGGTATGGTAATATTTCTGCTGAACGAGGCACTTCAAATGGTCAAAACCCAGTGCTTTTGTGAAGTTGGTGTTTGTAAGAAAGGGGATCGAATTAGTCAGGGTCAGACAACAGTTGGAGTAAATCACCAGGGAAGACCATGTGTGGTATAGAGAGGCTATTGGGGTACATACTGTTGGGAAATAAGAAAACAGATTTTTGAGCTATGCCTACTAAACAGAGCTCCCTGGGCATATCACTTGGGAGCGACTGGATAGTGAATTAAAACGTCTGCATTTGTATTTCCCTCTGAATGACTGTTCCACAATGAGCTAATCTGAATGCTTTTGAGGATAGTTCCATGTGGCTTATTTTCTACTCAACTGAAAGCTCTCAAGCTCAAGACAAGATATTTCAATTGTGTGGCTTCAATTGTGTGAGTTGTCACAAAATGAGGTGGGGAAGAAATATTGCTCTTTAAAAGTTAGTGAACCGTGGGGATTTTACGTGAAATTGTAAAGAGTTCAAACTAGTCAAGGAAAGAAATGGCAGATGAACAACTCAAAGAGAGTTCCAGTGATGCTTGAAAGCCATAGGCATTGATCTCAAAGCGCTTTCCTTTCAGAGATGCACAGCCTAGGCCTTGGTGACTTCAATAGATGGTCAAGAAAATGTCCGTGTTATTACTCTGTTCTTTTTGCTGAATACAGTTTCCACATCCATCCTCAAGACAAGTTTATAGCTAGCTCCACACAGCACGTAAATTGCTTTGAAAAGACTCCAAATAGTTAAATGTGATCAAACAAGTGGTTACTTTAAAAAAGTACTCATTAGCATCCAGTTACCAGACAAAGCATTGACTGAATTAACTTGCTTGTTTTCAAACACCTGTTTGAAAATACACCATATGCCGACTAACTCAAATAGAAGAGAACTTTCACTTTCAGAGACAAAATCTTAGACGCTTTTTAAAAAACAAACCGTAAGTTTCAAAGTATTTTATGTCCCTTTGAGGATGACATGCTTCTGGGTATCTTTTAATGCCTATTTTATAAATGTTGCAAGAATAAATCATTGCCCCTATAGAATCTTCATTCTACTTGACTCCTAAGCAGCATTTGACGCTGTTTACTTTCCCATTTTGCGACTCTATTCTCCACTGTCCTTTGATATACTGGGTTCTTACTTTAGCTTGATGACTCTTTCTAATCACATTTATCTTCCCATCCCTGAAACGCTCGTTTATTACCCTCAGTTCTCTTTTAGACTTTTTGCCCTTCTCAGTCTGCAGTCTGTCTGGGCAATCTCATCCTCCATCAGTCAGTCTTCAATTTTCCTCTGTATGTGTGCTGTCCAACAGGGCAGTCACTAGCTCTGTGGCCATTTACATTTAAGTTAATTAGACGAAAATGAAATAAGAAATGTAGCTCTTCAGTCACACTAGCCACATTTCAAATGCTCAATAACCACATGTGGCCAGTAACTACTATATTGGATAGTGCAAACATAGAACAGTTTTATCATCACAAAAAGTTTTATTAGAAAATTCTGCCTTTTATGCAAATGGTTCTCAAATAGGTCTCTAGTCCAGACATCTCTCCAGGACCTCAGGTCCATAATAGCTAGTGGATATTTCCACATGAATGTTCTATAGACCTTACAGACAAATTATTTCCACCAAACTGCTCCTTTCCTGGAAGTTAAACCATACCCTTGAATGCAGAGTTGAGCAATCTCATCTTTCTTCGTTTTTTTTATTTCATTTTCCACCATGTGCTTAAAATAATCTTTACTCTTTAAAAGAGGAGGGCCATTACTATTTTGACTGTTCCCAGATGATTAATTTTAATGCTGATAGCACTTTTAAGTGAAGAAGATACCCAGTTATCATGTGTTGCATGTGACAATGTCCAAGTTGAATCCTCCCTTGCAATGACCTTGTAACTGGCATGATTCCTTCCCATTACCCCTGCCCCCAAATTAATTTCACATAGTGAATACAAAATGAGGCTAACAAAGCAATCTTTGTGAAAGGAATTCCACAGATTGCTTAATTGACACTTCCAAATCTCTCATTTATTTGGATTTCTAAATCAACAGAATTAGACTACAAATTAATTCATTAGTACAAACAATAAAAAATGAGGTCAGGATTATTAGAAGAAGAATAGACAAGCGGATGAATTGATCCATAGTCAGATGTACAGGTTGATCTCTGAAACTCAAAAAGTAGGTCAACTTTTTTCCTCTCTCTTAATTACATGCCCACATGCTTTCTTCTGTCAGGTCTGGAAATCTTGGATCTTATTTCTACACAGTATAATTATGTTTCCATATCTGATCACGTCCAATTTTGAAGCGAAATAAACAGTAGGAACTAGTCACATTAGCAAGTGGAGCCAGCAAATTACATTCATTAAGGCATTGTTCAATGATGGAGTGCAATCCTCCAGTGACCCCAGGAAAGTAAAAAATCAGTTTACAATTAAGGATCTATGATACTTAATAAATATACATAGTGTATTAGAAAGAATGTGTTATTTTCCCCTTCTATCAAAGAGAATCTTGATCTGGAAAGGGCTTGAATAAAGAATAATTACACTTTGATGAAAAGAAGTTGAATTCACCTTGATCCAAATCAGGTCAGTAATTATCCACCCTAATGCAGTATAATGATCCTTTGGATTTATAATTATAAACCTTCAGGAGAGTCTTGGTGTCATCTAAAGTAACAGCAATGTAACAAGCTATGTTCCTTATTTCATTTTCTACAAAATACATCACAATTCTATACTGAATTACTAGTAAGTTTTTATTATAGTCATTTCTTGTACTTTCTAAAAATTCTCTACTCTCTAGACAAATATATAGCTCCCATTGTCAGTCTTTGCTTGTCTACCCACTTTTGAATACATTGTTCTCCACAACTCTGAAGCAAACTACTTCTTATCAAGCCAGCAAAATATCTATGTCTTCTTAAAGTTTTTTTTTTGTTTCTTTTTTTCTCAATTTTTTTTCTTGAGCAAGACCTTTTTCAGAAAGGCCGAGCAAAACGCAGGAGGGGTGACTTCAGCTCAATAACTAAAATGGCCAAAGAGACCACTGTTACTCTTGTTTGTCCTGTTTGCCTATCCACTACACTGGATGACATCTCATTTGACTATTTAATTAGATTATAGAGCAGAGTTGCACATAGTCTACATGACAATGAGAGAGACTTGCACACATTCACAGACAGAGAGACAGAGATCAAAAGAGAGGCAGAGAGGGAGCGAAAGAAGGAGAAAGTACAAGAACATGACCTTTCGTATACATTATGTAACTTTGAATCACGTATGTAACCTTCTGAGTCTCAATTTCCTTATATGTGAGAGTACATATCTCATAGGGTTGTTGAGGATTAAAAAAGAAAAATCTTTAAAATATTTAATATGGTGCCTGCTACAGAGTAACCATTCAATAGCGATAACAATCGCTCTGTTAATTACTAAATAGCTGCATAGACATATTAGGCCTATTGACATAGATAAATAGGTAAGAGTATATTATTATACCTATGTGACACACATTTGAATTATAAAGCATAAATATTGGGCAGACATGTAATGTGGGATAACAAAAACAGTGAATGGTCAGTAATTAGAAAATCAGTGTTTGAGTTTTGATTGTGGTAGTCACCAGTTGTACGACTTTGGGAAAGTCACTTAACATTTGGAGTTGATGTTTCCAGCCTGCAATGTAGGAGTCACATTACTCACCCGGGACAATAAGTGTGATAATATTTGGAGATGGGTTGTTGTGTATAAAGCTCTTTATGCATATGTAAAACTTAAAGGTGTAAGATTCTGTTCATATCCTTTTACAATTGGAGAAGCAGTCCCTGAGGCAGACCCTGAGGCAGACCCTGTCTATATGTGATTGAGAATACTCACACAGGACTCTCTTCTCTGAAATGGCCCTTTTGAGTTGCACCTGGAACCTGGGCCAGTCTTAGATTTGGAGTCTGACAACAGCCTCTGGCCCTGTGTGCCCTCAGCTTCTCAATTATGTTTACTGAGGGGCAACTGCCACAGTGGCAGACTGTGTCCAGGCATATCTCACCCTGGAGTTGGGGAAAGGAATAACGTGGGCACTGGATATGGAGATGAGAAGGGCATGGTGCAGACTTGTTGATGATGACTCTCACAGGGGATGAATACGGCAATTGTCGGAGATAACAGGCGCAATATTGAAATCATGTTTCGCTCATCATCATCTAGAACAAAAGCCTAACATACAGTAGGTGACCAGTAAATATTTGTCAAAGAATTCCAGGCCATCTCAAGGTGTGTGATCCCAACACACCAAATGATTTGGAGTCAATTGGCTCTCCATTCAGTCACAACACACTGCATATAGTGGAAATTGTTTGCCTCATTTCTGGGAAAATGGCTTGTCTCAATTGTGGTTTTTACCTGCCCCCCCACCCCCGTCACAAGCAATCTTCCTTTGTACTCCCTTGCAACTTCACTTTTAAATCTCCAGTGAAATCAGGTAGAAAGCAACTTCTGGATTTTTCTTTCCCTGCTAGCTTTCAGTTGCTGATAGGGTTGCCATTTTGGATTGCTAAATGGCCTTCTAATTCCCATTTCATGCCCCGTGCTTTGTCTCTTGTTGGTTCTACGGGACTGTCAGAACCTATTTAATAACCTCGCCTATCTCCTCCTTCAGAACTCTTCGGCCAGGCTCTCTTTCCTGCTCTGTATTCTGTTCACTGCTCTGCCACCCTCACAAGCCTCAGCTGCAACTGAAGAGCCCATGTGAAATAGGGAACTCAGCTCCATGATGCATACATTTAGAAGATAATTTCTCTCTCTTTCCTGAATCTGTGAAGTTTCCAATACCAGAAACCTGCATCTCTATTAAAGAGTTAAAAAAAAAAAAAGAAAACGGAGTTCAACAAAATATCTGTTTAATTACTAGCCACACAAGTTACATTTGGGTAAACCTGTTTGGGGGAAGGGAGCACTGCCAGTCACGATTGCGTGTATTTGGTTCTCCGGGAAAAAAAAATTATTCAGACCAACTGGAAAAGCAAACTTATTTATCATCTGATACAATTTTGAATCCTCTCCTTTCCTGTTATAGATTTTGCACTAAAAACCTTTTTCTGGACATGTTTTACTGGCCAAAAATTTAGTGATTTCTTAATGTTAATAAAGTTTTAACATGAAAAAAACAGATTTTCTGAGATAGCAACTGGCAGTTTGGGGATAGAAATAATATATTCAGTAAATAAATTTCACACAGCCTGACAGAGCACTCCTACACACTATTCAGATCAATATTTGATGAGAATGTATCAAAGCAAAGTTATTGCTATGAGGAGCCACTGCTGTCTTTTGATTGAAGTTAATGAAGCAGACATATTAGTGTAAAGCACTTGCTGGATGCATTTGAAATTTGTCCTAACCACCACTAGTACTGCTAATGGAAGATGGTAATTACTGTCCACGTAATTCTGAAATAATTAGGAAAATGGGTACTTTTCGGAGTCATCCTATTAAAATGCAGGCTCGATAATAGAAAAGTTTCTGGACATGTGTTGACTTGAATCAGTGAAGATAAGAGTGACAAAGTATCTTTTTTACATTACAATTGAAATGTCTCTTCTATTACATGCTGTAAAGCTTTAAGAGCATGACAAAGTCGGAAACCTTGCCAATGACACAGTGTAGAGAAATATGCAGAAAGTAAACTGTGGTAGCAACAGAACTCCATACATTCCCACAACACTCAAAGGTACTGTAGCCATCCTGTAGCTTGAGCACCGCTCTCCCTTCATCCATATGAAGGAAGACACCTGATTCGGATTGGTCTCTTGGCTGTTTCCCTGAAGGCATATGTAGATCACAGCGTTGACAAGGACTTCCCAGAGCTGAAGATGTTCAGGGCATTCAGCTCCATCTCTGAATAAATCAGGGCAGAGTTGGCAGTGCCAGACAGGTGTGCCCTGCTCCCAGCATCGGGCCTGGACCCGGTGGATTTGCAGTCAGTGCACTCTTCTGACTGAGACATGAGAGAATGTTAAATGTGGTATGCATGAAAGAAAAGATGAATGGCTCCAGGAAACATATTGTCAGTTGTGAGACAGAGCTCCCTCCCATAAAAGAGAAGGAGATGCTTAAAGAAAAGGATCTTGGGACAGCATTAATAATGAGGAGACAACATGAGAAGCGAACGTGGTCTCCATGGACCAGGGCATGAGCGTACTTGCCCAGTTGATTTAAAATGTCTTGAAAGTAATTTGTAATTGCAGCATGTCTGAACTAAAAAAAGAGAAAAGCCTTCCAAAGATGGGCCTGCCAGAATATGTAGTGGAAAGCAGTCTCCCTAAACTGAGATGGCTGCTTGGGAAATACCACACCCATCCAAAAAAAGTATACTGCTAGTGATGACTTAGGCAAGCTCTGTCACAGATTTTCTGAAATAAAGGGTTAAATCATGCTGCAATGTTCACAACCCTTTGTCAATTCTTTGCTGTTCAGAAAGTTCTTACATACATATGATCTTAATTCTCTGTATGGCCATACTTGCCTGGTGGGGATTATTTTGCCTATGTTACAGATTAGAAAAGTGTGGTTCAATGAGGCAAGTGACTTGTGTAAGGACAGACCTTCTGAATCCCAGCCCAGTGCTCTGCCCACTACAGCACTTGGCGGCTGCTATGCTCTGTGTGGCCATGCTCCACACTGCTATTCTCGGCTCCTCTGGGTCAAGGGAAGCTGTCTCAGGGTGAGCCCAGCTGCCCACACCCAGTTCCTAGCAATTCCTGAGAAGGCTGGCAATCAGCATGCTCCGTAAGAACACCTCTTCTCAGAAAGAAAGAGAGATCGAGAGAGAGAACTCTCCCCAGAAAAAAACAAAAAACAAACAAACAAAACCTGTCATGAGATTCATGCTCTTGAAAAACACCACTTTCTTCTGTTTGTCCTTCCAGACTTTCAAGTGAAAGTTCAATCGTCTGAGCCTAGCATGCAAGCCCCTTCATATTTGATGCTTCTTCATACTTACCCCAGAAAGAAGCCACTATCCAGCCGGCAGGCCTATCCCCCAGCATTGGAAACCATGTTTATTTTTCACACGACACTTTCTTTTAAGCTATTCTCTCTATTTGGTAGGGCCTGCATTCACTTCTCTTTGGCCAAGTCCTGCCTACGTGTGCTGATACCAGCTCAAGTCCCACTGCCCCCACACCACTTCTACTGCAGGTTTAGCACATGGATTATAGGTCCTTTCAGTGTCTTTTTCATGCATTGAATCCTGAGTGATTGCTGACTAGAGCAGTCACAGCTGATCTGATTGCAAGTGACAGAAATTCAATTTGATCTGGCTGAGGCCAAAAGGGAAATTTACCGGAAGGCCCTTGAGGAATTTAATCTACTAAGAAAAGGTGGGAAGATCAAGGGCAGCTGGGCCTAAGGGACATTTGGAATCAGAGACTCAGAGTGCTGCTAGTGCACTGTCCCTCTCTCATCTTTGCTTCCTTTGGCATGGAACCTTCTTTCTCTCAGTTTCTCCTGGGAGACGTGATGACGAACAGTTCCTGTGCTGTATATATACTCACAGGCTTTCCACTAGAGGAGGTTTTAGATTTTCTTCTCCATTTCATTTCAGATAATTGTAGGGAAGTGCTCTGATTGACCTACTTGCTTCAGATACCTATCTCCAGAAAACTCTGGGATGGCCTGAGGTAGAATCACTTAACCTATACTCTGTCTGCAAACCTTAGGCTAAGTATCATTTCCAGAAGAGAGAAGAAATCACTGTGATCCAGGCAGCCTCCCTGGCTGCTACCACATTGACCTGTGGTCTCTCGGGAATTACTGCTTCACTTTGAAAGCACCATGTCTCCTCCCCAAAACAGTTTTGACAGCTCCTTGGGGTTGAGCCTAGGACCACATGTTATCCTGGAGTTCCCATAGTACCTAGCATAGTGCTATAACATTTCATTCATTTACACATTATTGAGTGCCTCTTTTGTGGCAAACCTGTACTGGATATTATAAGTGGAAACTTGTTATCCACTCCAACTCTTGCCAAAAATTACTTGCAGTTCTCTAAAATCACCATGCTATTTCTTACCTCTCTGTTTTCATACATGCTATTTCTTCCATCCAGAGTATCTTCTCAATTCTTCCTCCCCTGATAGGAAATCTCATTCAACTTCCAAGACTCAGCCGAGGTGTCACCACTTCTGGAAAGCCTTTGGTGACCTCTTCCCCTTGTCTCCTCATCCCAAAGCTGAATAAAGTGCCCCTCTTCTGTGCTCTCCCAACATACTTCATGGCATTTACCACTTATCACTGTGCATTATAAACATTTCCATGTTCCCTCCTGTATGAACAACCTGTCGTTCTAGAAGTCTGGCCCCTTGTCTATCAGCATCTCTTGGGGAATTGTTAGAAACGGATATTCTTGAGCATCCCTCCAGTCTTAATAAGTCAGAGACTCTAGGGGTGGGGCCAGCCATCTGTTTTAATGAGCTTTTCAAGTATTTCTGATGCACATTCAAGTTTGAGAACTACTGAGGCAGATACTCCCAGTGGTCATCACAGAATCTGGTTCATAGTAAGTGTTTGGTAAACTTTTGATGGATAAATCGAAGAATCAATAATTTCTCCTCCTTGTGAAGATTTTGGACGTGTTGTTTCTTATTGGTTGCTTTTCAGGCACAATCATCAGACAGATGACTAATTTCCATCCATTCATTCATTAGATCATACATTTATTTATTCATTAATTATACTATCTAGAAAACTAGGGATTTAGGGATTCCAGAGTTAAATTCATACTGTTTGCCACAACAGTCATGTGCATACCTCTCCTAACCACCAGGAATATTTTGGAAACCTTCTTTCATGGCTATAGGTCACAGCTTTATAAATATTATGTCTTTCATTGATCTATTTTCCAGAGTCAAGAAGAATTCCACAGAAAATGATATTCTTGTAGCTGCTGGTATCCTTCGAGCTTTGTATGATTTTGAAAAAACTAAAAAAAAAAAAAAAAGTTAATCCTAATGGCTGCAAATCATATTTGCTGATAAATCCTGGATTTAAGTTGTAAACAAATTAAAGATTGAAAACTTTCCTTTGGCACACTCTTTCAAGAACTTTATTACTGTCTGCGAGCTACTTGGTTCCTTTCAGAGGGAGCAATTCTCTGTGTGCTAGACTGAGCAAGGCCTTCCTGCACCTTGGCAAAGCCCAGTGGGAGTGTGTGTGAGAGACTGAGCTGTCTCAATGGCCCAATGTTATACTTTCAGCAAGCTTTTGAGAACAAAGTCTCTGTTTTTATTGCTCTCCCTGCCAGTGATCACGGCTGGCTTCTTTCAGCGGGACATTCCATGCCTTCGCACTTAGTGCCAAAGCAGGGCATCCCGTGAGTACTCCAAGCTCCTCACAGAGCCCTGAAATGAGGACATTCTTGAGGCTACACTTTCTCCCATTCTGTACACACACACACACACACACACACACACACACACACAAGTTATAATCCTTTCCTGCATCCCAAAGAAGACAGTGATTACAAAGTCCCCAAGAACAAAAGTTCTTTTATCATATATATATATAAAATATATATAAAATATATATATATGTAATACTATAAGTCGTTAGTTTCTGGAAACTTGGTTCACATTGTAATGTGCAAACCTTACACCACCAAAAAAAAATGACTTAAGGGAATGAATTGTTTAAAGCTTAGAGGTTAGGGTTAAACACATACAGGATAAAAGCATGAATTATGTGTAGAGGATTTACACATGGAATACAAAATTGGGCTACATAAAGCGATTTCTGAATGAGAATATGTGGCTGTATAACAACATGCAGAGATTCATATTAAGCATGCAGATTCATCTCATTCAGTAGATGATCCAGGAAAATGTTAATTTTCACAGTTGCCTCAGGTGAGTCTTATATGAAGCGACTGTTGGGAAATACTAGATAAGATGTTCAACTTTTCTTACAATACAGAGTCTATGATGCTCTGTATTATCACACACTTCAGAAACTCTGTCTCTCCGTCCCTCTGATTTCTATCCAAATAAGGGAAGAGGTAGCAACAGCTTTTACATTATATATTGGGGGTCAGAAAACCTGAGTTATGTTTCCATCTCTGCCACAAACTAGCTCTATTACATTGGATAAGCCATTAGCCTCCTCTAACCTTATTTCCTTATGAACCAAACAGTCTGTACTACAAAACCAGTTGTTTGCTTGTAAAAAGAAAGAGAGGCCAGGTGCAGTGGCTCACATCTGTAATCCCAGCACTTTGGGAGGCCAAGGCGGGAGGATCACCTGAGGTCAGGAGTTCAAGACCAGCCTGGCCAATGTGATGAAACCCCGTCTCAACTAAAAATACAAAAATTAGCCTGGTGTGGTGGTGGCTGCCTCTAACCCCAGCTACTCAGGAGGCTGAGGCAGGAGAATTGCTAGAACTGAGGAGGCGGAGCTTGCAGTGAGCCAAGATCGTGCCACTGCACACCAATCTGGGCAACAAGAGTGAAACTCCATCTAAAAAAAAAAATATTAAAAAGAAAAAGAAGAGAGGACTTTGTTTGTGCTGTTTGTACCATTTAATAATTTTCAGAGTGCAAACACTCCAACCCACCATGGATAATTTCAAGCTATGGGCAGACTGTCACTGAATATGGAATTGGGAAGATATGTACTCTTGCAAGCTATTATAAGCTGGCTCCAGCTTACTATGGACTATATTCCTTCCAACCTTAAATGTCTACTCCATATTATATAACTAATGAACTAATAATGATAGTAACTTCTCTTTAAAGAAAAGGAAAATTCAGTTATAAGTGCTGTGGATAGCCTCAGCTTTGTAGTTGGGCAGACTTGGTTTTGAATTCCAGTTCTATCATTTAAAGCAGTATGATCTTAGACAAGATACTTAAATTATGGGTCTTGGTTTTCTCATTTGTGGGACAAATATACCAAATCCCATTTTTAATGAGGAGTAATGAGGTAATACATATAGAGTATGTTTCAGTATCTGGTAATTGTAAGGTGAATGAATGAAATTAGAGAAGATAAGGCACAGCAGTAGAAGTCACAGCATTAGAAACACCAACACCAGGCAGGAAAAATATCCAAAAGGAGAATATCAATGAGAGATCACAGTGAAACCTGATGTCAATGGTAACAGTTGCCATTTTATTGAGTGCTTGGCATATTCTAGGCATTGTGCTAAGAGCTTTACATAAGTTATCTGCTTTTAAAAGCACAGAAAGGTATAAGAGATGAACTAAAGTATCACCTAAAAGGCAATTTAAATTTCTTAAAAATTATTTTTAGATTTGACCTCATACACAAGACAATTTTCAGGAGGGTGAATCTAGAAAAGACAAAATAGGAGCTATGAAACTAACTTACCCCAGTTCCAAACTTTGTACTTTGTATTCAAACCAGTTCATTTGTAAGATCATCTGGTGGACATCAACTATTTGCAAGACACTGAACAAGGCACTGGAGAAGAAGAGGATACATATTTGAATAACACAGAGCTTCTGTCACTAGAGAGACAGACTCAGGCATGAATCACACTGATTTAAGGCTGTCTCAAACCAAGTTTTACGTTCCCTTACACAGACTGTATCTGAAGCCATTCACTTGGGTGTCTGGTTTCTAGTCTTTGTTACAAACACACTGCATTTTCCTTCTCAAACTATTCTAAAAAGTTAAAGAGGTGGGGACATGCCCAAACTCATTTTATGAGGTTAGCACTACCCTCATACTAAAACCAGACAAGGACATTGGAAGAAAAAAATTACAGGCTAATATCCTTGATGAACTTAGATGTAAAAATTCTAAATGAAATACTGGCAAACAAAATTCAACAGCACATTAAAAGGATCATGCACCATGATCAAATGGGATTTATTCCTTAGATGCAATAAAATTTCAATACATATAAATCTATGAATGTGATACAATTAACAGAATGGAGGATAAAATCCATATGATCATCTGAATAGATGCACAAAAGCATTTGACAAAATTCAAGATCCTGTCATGAAAAATGCTCAACAAACTAGGTGTAGAAAAAATGTACTTCAATATAATAAAAGCCATGTATGACAAGCCCATAACTACCTCATACTCAATGTTGAAAGCTGAAAGGTTTTTTTCTTATATCAGGAACAAGACAAGGAGGCTTGCTTTCACCACTTCTATTCAACAGAATACTGAAAGTACTGGAAGTCCTAGCCAGAGCAATTGGGCAAGAGAAAAGAAAAAAAGGCACTGAAATAAGAAAGGCATTAAAGTGAAATTGTCTCTGGTTGCAGACAAAATGATCTTACACATAGAAAACCCTAAAGACATCCCCCCAAAACTATTAGAACCAATAAAGAAATTCAGTAACATTTCAGGATACAAAATCAACATACAAAAATCAGTAGCATATCTACACACAAGCAACAAACTATTCAAAAAAGAAATTAAGAAAAGCATCCCATTTATAATAGCACAAAAAAGTAAAATACTTAGGAATAAATTTAATCAAGGATATAAAAGATCCTGTACACTGAAAACGATAAAACATTGATGAAAACAATCAAAGGGGACAACAATGAAGGGAAAAATATCTCTTGTTCATGAATCAAAATTATTAATATTGCTAAAATGTCTGACAAAAATGATCTACAGATTAAATGCAATCCTTATCAAAATTTCAATGGCATTTTTTTACAGAAATAGAAAAAATGCTGAAATTTATTGGAATTACAAAAGACCTCGAATAGCCAAAACAATCTTGAGCAAGAGGAACAAAGCTGGAGGCATCATACAACCTGACTTTAAAATCTACTACAAAGTTTTAGTAATCAAAGCAGCATGGTACTGGCATAAAAACAGGCACATAGACTAATGGAAGAGAATAGAAATCCCCTACATAACTCACGCATATACAGTCAACTAATCTTTTCCAGGAATACACACAATGGGGAAAGGAGAATCTTTTTAATATATGGTGTTGGGAAAACTCAATATCCTCATACAAAAGAGTGAAACTGGATCCTTGTCTTACACAATACACAAAAATTAACTTGAAATTGATTAAGGACTTACACATAAGATCTAAAACTGTAAAACTACTAGAAGAAAACATAGGGGAAAAGCTCCTTAAAATCGGTCTTGGCAATGATTTTTTTCTTCAGTATGACTGCTAAAGCAAAGGCAACAAAAATAAAAATAAACTATTGAGACTACATCAAACTAAGACTTTGCTGTACTTCCTGCACAACGAAGAAAATAATCAGGGGGGGCGGAGCAAGATGGCCGAATAGGAGCAGCTCCAGTCTTCAACTCCCAGCGCCAGCGACACAGAAGACCGGTGATTTCGGCATTTTCAACTGAGGTACTGGGTTCATCTCACTGGGGAGTGCCGGACGATCGGTACTGGTCAGCTGCTGCAGCCCGACCAGCGAGAGCTGAAGCAGGGCGAGGCATTGCCTCACCTGAGAAGCGCAAGGGGGAAGGGAATCCCTTTTCCTAGCCAGGGGAACTGAGACACACAACACCTGGAGAATCGGGTAACTCCCACCCCAATACTGCGCTTTGAGCAAACAGGCACACCAGGAGATCATATCCCACACCTGGCCGGGAGGGTCCCACACCCACGGAGCCTCCCTCATTGCTATTACAGCAGTCTGTGATCTACCGGCAAGGCAGCAGTGAGGCTGGGGGAGGGGCGCCCGCCATTGCTGAGGCTTAAGTAGGTAAACAAAGCTGCTGGGAAGCTCGAACTGGGTGGAGCTCACAGCAGCTCAAGGAAACCTGCCTGTCTCTGTAGACTCCACCTCTGGGGGCAGGGCACAGAAAACAATAACAAAGCAGCAGACACCTCTGCAGACGCAAACGACTCTGTCTGACAGCTTTGGAGAGAGCAGTGGATCTCCCAACACGGAGGCTGAGATCTGAGAAGGGACAGACTCCCTGCTCAAGCGGGTCCCTGACCCCTGAGTAGCCTAACTGGGAGACATCCCCCACTAGGGGCAGTCTGACACCCCACACCTCACAGGGTGGAGTACACCCCTGAGAGGAAGCTTCCAAAGCAAGAATCAGACAGGTACACTTGCTGTTCAGAAATATTCTATCTTCTGCAGCCTCTGCTGCTGTTACCCAGGCAAACAGGGTCTGGAGTGGACCTCAAGCAATCTCCAACAGACCTACAGCTGAGGGTCCTGACTGTTAGAAGGAAAACTATCAAACAGGAAGGACACCTACACCAAAACCCCATCAGTACATCACCATCATCAAAGCCCAGAGGCAGATAAAACCACAAAGATGGGGAAAAAGCAGGGCAGAAAAGCTGGAAATTCAAAAAACAAGAGCGCATCTCCCCCGGCAAAGGAGCGCAGCTCATCGCCAGCAACGGATCAAAGCTGGACGGAGAATGACTTTGACGAGATGAGAGAAGAAGGCTTCAGTCCATCAAATTTCTCAGAGCTAAAGGAGGAATTACGTACCCAGCGCAAAGAAACTAAAAATCTTGAAAAAAAAGTGGAAGAATTGACGGCTAGACTAATTAATGCAGAGAAGGTCATAAACGAAATGAAAGAGATGAAAACCATGACACGAGAAATACGTGACAAATGCACAAGCTTCAGTAACCGACTCGATCAACTGGAAGAAAGAGTATCAGCAATTGAGGATCAAATGAATGAAATGAAGCGAGAAGAGAAACCAAAAGAAAAAAGAAGAAAAAGAAATGAACAAAGCCTGCAAGAAGTATGGGATTATGTAAAAAGACCAAATCTACGTCTGATTGGGGTGCCTGAAAGTGAGGGGGAAAATGGAACCAAGTTGGAAAACACTCTTCAGGATATCATCCAGGAGAACTTCCCCAACCTAGTAGGGCAGGCCAACATTCAAATCCAGGAAATACAGAGAACGCCACAAAGATACTCCTCGAGAAGAGCAACTCCAAGGCACATAATTGCCAGATTCACCAAAGTTGAAATGAAGGAAAAAATCTTAAGGGCAGCCAGAGAGAAAGGTCGGGTTACCCACAAAGGGAAGCCCATCAGACTCACAGCAGATCTCTCGGCAGAAACTCTCCAAGCCAGAAGAGAGTGGGGGCCAATATTCAACATTCTTAAAGAAAAGAATTTTAAACCCAGAATTTCATATCCAGCCAAACTAAGTTTCATAAGTGAAGGAGAAATAAAATCCTTTACAGATAAGCAAATGCTTAGAGATTTTGTCACCACTAGGCCTGCCTTACAAGAGACCCTGAAGGAAGCACTCAACATGGAAAGGAACAACCGGTACCAGCCATCTCAAAAACATGCCAAAATGTAAAGACCATCGAGGCTAGGAAGAAACTGCATCAACTAATGAGCAAAATAACCAGTTAATATCATAATGGCAGGATCAAGTTCACACATAACAATCTTAACCTTAAATGTAAATGGACTAAATGCTCCAATTAAGAGACACAGACTGGCAAACTGGATAAAGAGTCAAGACCCATCAGTCTGCTGTATTCAGGAGACCCATCTCACACGCAGAGACATACATAGGCTCAAAATAAAGGGATGGAGGAAGATTTACTAAGCAAATGGAGAACAAAAAAAAGCGGGGGTTGCAATACTAGTCTCTGATAAAACAGACTTTAAACCATCAAAGATCAAAAGAGACAAAGAAGGCCATTACATAATGGTAAAGGGATCAATTCAACAGGAAGAGCTAACTATCCTAAATATATATGCACCCAATACAGGAGCACCCAGATTCATAAAGCAAGTCCTTAGAGACTTACAAAGAGACTTAGACTCCCATACAATAATAATGGGAGACTTCAACACTCCATTGTCAACATTAGACAGATCAACGAGACAGAAAGTTAACAAGGATATCCAGGAATTGAACTCATCTCTGCAGCAAGCAGACCTAATAGACATCTATAGAACTCTCCACCCCAAATCTACAGAATATACATTCTTCTCAGCACCACATCGTACTTATTCCAAAATTGACCACGTAATTGGAAGTAAAGCACTCCTCAGCAAATGTACAAGAACAGAAATTATAACAAACTGTCTCTCAGACCACAGTGCAATCAAACTAGAACTCAGGACTAAGAAACTCAATCAAAACCGCTCAACTACATGGAAACTGAACAACCTGCTCCTGAATGACTACTGGGTACATAACGAAATGAAGGCAGAAATAAAGATGTTCTTTGAAACCAATGAGAACAAAGATACAACATACCAGAATCTCTGGGACACATTTAAAGCAGTGTGTAGAGGGAAATTTATAGCACTAAATGCCCACAAGAGAAAGCAGGAAAGATCTAAAATTGACACTCTAACATCGCAATTAAAAGAACTAGAGAAGCAAGAGCAAACACATTCGAAAGCTAGCAGAAGGCTAGAAATAACTAAGATCAGAGCAGAACTGAAGGAGATAGAGACACAAAAAACCCTCCAAAAAATCAATGAATCCAGGAGTTGGTTTTTTGAAAAGATCAACAAAATTGACAGACCACTAGCAAGACTAATAAAGAAGAAAAGAGAGAAGAATCAAATCGACGCAATTAAAAATGAAAAAGGGGATATCACCACCGACCCCACAGAAATACAAACTACCATCAGAGAATACTATAAACACCTCTACGCAAATAAACTGGAAAATCTAGAAGAAATGGATAATTTCCTGGACACTTACACTCTTCCAAGACTAAACCAGGAAGAAGTTGAATCCCTGAATAGACCAATAGCAGGCTCTGAAATTGAGGCAACAATTAATAGCCTACCAACCAAAAAAAGTCCAGGACCAGATGGATTCACAGCTGAATTCTACCAGAGGTACAAGGAGGAGTTGGTACCATTCCTTCTGAAACTATTCCAATCAATAGAAAAAGAGGGAATCCTCCCTAACTCATTTTATGAGGCCAACATCATCCTGATACCAAAGCCTGGCAGAGATACAACAAAAAAAGAGAATTTTAGACCAATATCCCTGATGAACATCGATGCAAAAATCCTCAATAAAATACTGGCAAACCGGATTCAGCAACACATCAAAAAGCTTATCCACCATGATCAAGTGGGCTTCATCCCTGGGATGCAAGGCTGGTTCAACATTCGCAAATCAATAAACATAATCCAGCATATAAACAGAACCAAAGACAAGAACCACATGATTATTTCAATAGATGCAGAAAAGGCTTTTGACAAAATTCAACAGCCCTTCATGCTAAAAACGCTCAATAAATTCGGTATTGATGGAACGTACCTCAAAATCATAAGAGCTATTTATGACAAACCCACAGCCAATATCATACTGAATGGGCAAAAACTGGAAAAATTCCCTTTGAAAACTGGCACAAGACAGGGATGCCCTCTCTCACCACTCCTATTCAACATAGTGTTGGAAGTTCTGGCTAGGGCAATCAGGCAAGAGAAAGAAATCAAGGGTATTCAGTTAGGAAAAGAAGAAGTCAAATTGTCCCTCTTTGCAGATGACATGATTGTATATTTAGAAAACCCCATTGTCTCAGCCCAAAATCTCCTTAAGCTGATAAGCAACTTCAGCAAAGTCTCAGGATACAAAATTAATGTGCAAAAATCACAAGCATTCTTATACACTAGTAACAGACAAACAGAGAGCCAAATCATGAATGAACTTCCATTCACAATTGCTTCAAAGAGAATCAAATACCTAGGAATCCAACTTACAAGGGATGTAAAGGACCTCTTCAAGGAGAACTACAAACCACTGCTCAGTGAAATAAAAGAGGACACAAACAAATGGAAGAACATACCATGCTCATGGATAGGAAGAATCAATATCGTGAAAATGGCCATACTGCCCAAGGTAATTTATAGATTCAATGCCATCCCCATCAAGCTACCAATGAGTTTCTTCACAGAATTGGAAAAAACTGCTTTAAAGTCCATATGGAACCAAAAAAGAGCCCGCATCTCCAAGACAATCCTAAGTCAAAAGAACAAAGCTGGAGGCATCACGCTACCTGACTTCAAACTATACTACAAGGCTACAGTAACCAAAACAGCATGGTACTGGTACCAAAACAGAGATATAGACCAATGGAACAGAACAGAGTCCTCAGAAATAATACCACACATCTACAGCCATCTGATCTTTGACAAACCTGAGAGAAACAAGAAATGGGGAAAGGATTCCCTATTTAATAAATGGTGCTGGG
>NW_020257543.1:0-30000 GCF_003255815.1 Theropithecus gelada
CTGGGAGACAGAGCGAGACTCTGTCTCAAAAGAAAAAAAAAAAAAAAATTCCTCCCTTTCGTTTCTGACACTCTTATTCCGTTTTCAGATCCTTCTTTTAAAATTTCTTTTCTTTTTCTTATTTATTTTTAGAGACAGAGCCTTGCTCTGTCACCCGGGCTGCAGTGGCAGCGGCAGGATACAGCTCACTGCGATCCCAAAGTTCTAGACTCAAGCGATTCTCCAGCCTCAGCCTCCCAAGTAGCAACAACTAAAAGCCTACACCACCAGGTATAGCTAATTCAGATCCTTCCTTCCAACCTTTTCTCTCTTACTCCTGGCTGTCCTCCAAGGCCACCACTTTCCCGGCAATCCTGATCTATTGATGCATTCTTTTGATTCTCCCTTGAGTAAAAGTCTTTTTTGAAAAGGTCTCATGCCAGGCTGGGCATGGTGGCTCATGCCTGTAGTCTCAGTACTTTGGGAGGTTGAGGTGGGAGGATTGCTTGAGACCAGGAGTTTAAGACCAACCTGGCCAACACAGAGACTCCATCTCTGGAAAAAACAAACAAACAAACAAACAGAAAGAAAAGCAAGAAAAGTCTCATTCTATTCAGCTATGTTACTGTTTAGTCCTCCATTCTGCAATTGTCTAACTAATCATATAGTTAGTCCTCCCCATATTCGCCAAAGATTTTAGCACTTGAAGCTCCTTTCCTTTCCTACCTCTAAATCCCAACATCTAATTTTCCTGGCTTCTCACTTCCACTTCAGTCCTCTGTGGCTCTGGACTTTCTTTCTTTTTTTTTTTTTAAGACAGTCATACTCTGTTGCCCAGGCTGGAGTGCAGTGGCACAATCTCGGCTCACTGCAACCTCCGCCTCCCAGGTTCAAGCGACTCTCCTGCCCCAGCTTCCCAAGTAGCTGGGATTACAAGTGTGCACCACCATGCCCGGCTAATTTTGTATTTTTAGTAGAGATGGGGTTTCACTATGTTGGCCAGGCTGGTCTTGAACTCCTGACTTCAGGTGATTTACCCGCCTCAGCCTCTCAAAGTGCTGGGATTACAGGCGTGAGCCACCAGGCCCGGCCTGTCCTGGACTTTTATCATCTCCTAGTGCTACTTCACTATGAACCTGTTTGCTACTATAACCACCAAGCTCTCACAACATTGCCTGCACTGCACTGGCCTTCAATTATTAGAGACCTGCAGTTTCGTGGCTCCTCCGTCAGTCCCTAGCCAGTCTGCATCCCATGTTTGATGGCCTGGGCTGTCGTCTCATAGCACCCTCAATTTATTTTGGGCAATACAATCCCAAGCCCTGGACAAATGCTAGAATTCAATGTATCTGCTACTGCAGCCTGGTGGCTGAGTTGTAGAAAAAAGTGATTCATCAAGACATACATGAGGCATTTGAAACCAGGCCTTCCAACTTCAGCGTCCTCTTCCAAAGTTTCTTCGCTCTTCTTGGTCTCCTTCCTTGTCTCATAACTTCACCCATAAAATCGATGTCATCAAACGATCTCCCTGATTTTCTTCTCCCCTATATATCCGCACGCATGTTCTTGTTTCCTAACGTTTTAGTGGAATAACAGGTGACCCGCCTCTAGGCCAAATTTAATCCGTTTTCCTGAGTTCTGCATCGCCTGCCGAGCATCCTACCTCCCCAGGCACCTCTCCACTGGCTCCTTTCTCCCAGCCTCTCCTATCTTTACAAGCTAAGGACCAACAAACCCCCTCTCTTGACCCCTCTCACTGCCAAGCTTCTCCGAGGAGTCGTCTGCATTCGTTGTGTCATCCTTTTCGGTGCCCTGCCAAGGATGTGGAATATGACAGGGCTCAGTCAGTGCTCAATAAATCTCGAGCCTCAAAAACACCCGGTAAAAATAAACCCGGCTCTCCGCTTCCCCCAGAGCCCAGCATCCCCCTCCACTTCCATTCACCCCTTTGCTACCCTCGGCTCCGCCCTTTGCCGCGCCTCCCATGATTCTCGCGAGACTTGGTGATTCCGTTCCGCACCGCCCCGGCTGAGCCGCGCACTTCTCGCGAGGCTGCAGGCAGTGCCGGGCCAGACATGGCGGAAGGTAGGGTTTTTTGTGGAGCCGCGCGGGAAGACGTGGAGCTGTGGGGGCGCTGCTGGCCGGGAGAAGCTGCCCTGGGAGGGGAAGGCCGGGCGTGGTTGCATGGGGGCTCCGCGGGTCTCGCGAGCCTTTCTGTGCAGCCTCTCCTGAGCTTCTCGGGCTGGGGTCCGGAGCGCGGTTCCTATGACAACGCCCCTCCCGCGATACCGACCCCGCGGGACTGCGGCCGGCTGCGGAGCGGGGCTGGCAGGTCTCGTGCCGGTGCAGCGTGCAGCCGCGGGGCCCCGAGGGCAGCAGGGGAGGCTCTTGATTGCCGGCGGTGCCGGGACGCCGGGGGAAGTAAGCCTTCGCCTTAGGAAATCGAAACTGCTGTCCTGGCACGTCCTGCATCCGGAAGGGGTCCATCCCTTGCTTGCGGAAGAGCGTGGGACTCCTCGGGCTGGGGTCAAGCAGGCGGGCGCACTGGCGGCTCCAGCTCCGCAGCAGCCCCTGCCTTCAGGCCAGGCGTACAGATGAAGACGGGAGGAAGGGGTTTGCGGGAAGGGGGTTGGCCAAGGTCACACTGCTCACAAGAGGGCTGCTCAAACCAGACCTCTGTGCCTTTGCCTCCCAGTCCAGTGCCTACCCTCTGGTCTGGTGCACTTCTCATGACATTGCAGGTTAAGGCACTCTGGTCTCTCAGAGTCTTCCTCTCTTAATGTAGCAGTAATTAGAAGCCTTCATTGTCAAAGCCTTATTGTACACGTAGGGGGAAAGAAGGCCCAGAGATGGGGAGTTACCTGTCAGGAATCGTGCAGCGACGTTGTTGTATCTGGGCAGCGTGATTCTCCTCTTTACACCGTTATTGGAGAAGAATATTCCTTATTTGACCTTTGTTTATTGAGTGACTGCATTGTGCTTGGTCACGACTTGTCCTGTTAGTTTTGAGCTTTGAATGAACCTGTCTCTTGATGGATCTTAGATTTGGGCAGCACATGACAGTTGGTCGGCTTTTTTCATTTGCATTAGACTTTAGATAACCTCGTGAAGGAGGCCTGGCGTGTATATTTGCCCTTTATTGATAAAGGAATTTAGGCAAAGTTACAGAGATAGCTGGCACTGGCACCCAGTTGGTTTTGGGGTGTGTGTGTGTGTTTTCAGACGGGGTCTCGCTCTGTCCCACAGGCTGGAGTACAGTGGCGCGGTCACAGCTCACTGCAGCTTCAGCTTCCTGGGCTCAAGCGATCCCCTTACCTCAGCTTTCTGAGACCACGGACGCTCGCCACCACACCCGGCTCATTAAAAAGTTGTGTCTGTGTGTGTGTAGACAAGGGCTTGGCCCGGTGTGGTGGCGCACGCCAGTAATTTCAGCACTTTGGGAGGCCGAGGTGGGAGGATCGCTTGAGGCCAGGAGTTCAAGAGCAGCCTGGGCAACATGGCGAAACCCCGTATCTACAAAAAATACAAAAGTTAGCCAGGTGTGGTGGCACGTATCTGTAATTCCAGGTACTCGGGAGGATGAGGCACGAGAGTCGCTTGAACCCGGGAGGTTGCAGTGAGCTGAGATCGTGCCACTGCACTCCAGCCTGGAGTGAATGGAATGGTGGCGGGTGCCTGTGGTCCCAGCAGTAATACTAGGGAGGTGGGAGGATCATTTGAATCTGGGAGGCAGAGGTTGCAGTGAACTCCACCAGCCTGGGCGACAGAGCAAGATCCTGTCTCACTATGTCGCCCAGACTGGTCTCCAGCTCTTGGGCTCAAGCAGTCCATCCGCTTTGGCCTCTCTAAGTGCTGCGGTTACAGGCATGAGCCATTGCGCCTAGCAGGCAGCCAGTTTTTGTCTTTGCTTTTTCTGCCATATTCCTGGAGGGGAAACTTGAGGTGAAAGCAGGGGAGTAAGAAAAGGAGCGAAAACCCAAGACATTCTCTGACGTTACTTTTTGGGTCAATCACAGAATGTTGTTGTACACAGCAAATAGCTGTTCCTCACAGGAGTGAGGTGGGTAGAAAGGTTCAGGAAGGTCTTCTGTGAGGTAATGGGTAGTCTGGCGCTTTTACACTAGGAAGGTAAGTTCAGTGTTTTGGGAATACAGTAGCAAGGTTGAGATTGTGGAGGGCGGCTGGTTTTTCATTCAGGAGCTTTACTGACCCCCTGCTGTGCTTTGCAGTCGGGTTCCAACCCCTGAGGAGCTCATGCAGGTTGAGTCAGCATGCTCATCATCCATACTCATCATCTGGCAAGTGCCTTGAGAGACATCCCGTCAGTGGGGTATCTCTCCTTAAACACACGAAGAAGACATCCTTTCAGGGTTAAATTAGCAGGGGGATAGCTAGGTAAGCAGTCATGAAGTTCTGACTTTGCAGTTTTTCTTCCTTCCTTCCTCCCTTCCTCCCTCTCACTCTGTTGCCCAGGCTGGAGTGCAATAGCGCGATCTCGGCCACCGCAGCCTCCACCTCCCGGGTTCAAGTGATTCTCCCGCCTCAGCCTTCCAAGTACCTGGGATTACGGGCACCCACCATCATGCCCGGCTAATTTTTGTAGAGATGGGGTTTCACTATCTTGGCCAGCCTGGTCTTGAACTCCGTACCTCAGCTGATCTGCCCGCCTCGGCCTCTCAGAGTGCTGGGATTGCAGATGTAAGCCAGTTTTTCTTTTACCTTTTTTGTGTCCCAACTTTTTGTTGGGATTTAAGCTTTTTAGAAACAATGTTGCAAACTTCAACTAGGAGGCATTCTGGGCCATTTAGCTCATTAACCTGAAGCTATGCAAAGGAAGACAAGATTAGGTAGAAAATGTTTGTGGGATATTAATCCTGCTTGTGCTTTAATCAGATTCTCAGAGCCTGCTATGCTTGTTTGGAGAGACGTATTTAAATATAAATAAATAGCAGATATCTGTGTCATATAACTTGAATGATCTGTAAACACACTATGGGAACTACCCTGATAATGGTTGGTTGGCTGTGTGAGAATGTGGGAGATAGTGCCTAGGAATAGTAAACAGAATTCCTGAGAGACTGAGTGTACAGCTTCTTATGTGACTTGTTTAGAGGACAACCTTCTTTCCTTCCATCTATCCATGACTATGGATTTGACCATATATATTTAGCTAAAGTCTGTCGTAAAATTAGTTTTTATTCCCCATCTCTACATCTCTGTAGCTGTCCTGCTAATCTAAGCTTCATTTGTGGTACTTTTTTTTTTTTCCCCCGAAACAGGATCTCATTCAGTCACCCAGGCTGGAGTACAGTGGCGTGATCACAGCTCACTACAACCTCCACCTCCCAGACTCAAGTGATTCTCTCACCTCAGCCTCCCAAGTAGCTGGGAGTGCAGATGTGCGTGCCACCACATCCGGCTAATTTTCGTATTTCTTGTAGAGTTGGGGTTTCGCGATGTTGTCCGGGCTAGTCTTGAACTCCTGGGCTCAAGCCATTCATCTGCTTGGGCCTCCCGAAGTGCTGGGATTACAGGTGTGAGCCACCACTCCCAGCCCTAAGCTTCCTTTGTAACCCAAGTGAACTACTTCAAAAGGTTCCAATTAAAAGGTTGCTTTTAACTTTTCTGCCTCGATTTTGCTTTCTCACACTCTAATTTCATACAGTTTCTAGTGTTTCATTTAAGACATCAATCAGATCATGTCTCTCCCACTCTTCTTAATACTCCTGCCCCTCATTGCCCAGCTCTCACAGTTCTCCGTAATCTTAAAATATATTCCAATTCTCCCAATGACCTTTAAGTACTAACAGGGTGTGGGCCCCACCTAACACTTCGAGCTTGTTTCCTGCTTTCATTCACTGTGCCCCACCACACTGACTTTGTTGCTGTTCTTTGTGCGTGCCCAACATGCTGCTACCTCTGCGTCTTTGTCCTTGCAGTTCCCTTGGCCTGGAACAGTCCTCCAGTGCTTCTCCACAGAGCTGACCCACTTTATTCACTCGGTGCCTGTTCAGTTGTCATCTCATTAGAGGGCGTCCCTCACTGGAATAAAAACCCCATGAGGGCAGGAACTTGTTCTGTTTTGCTCACTCCTGTGTCTCCCAGCTTAGAATCATGGCTGTGGTTGAAGGAAGGTATGAATTTCTCGAGCATCACCTGCTAGCCATCAAGAAAAGTTACCTGGATACATCCTTAGCTTCTTGCCAAGCAAACTGGCTGGTCCAGCTTTTATTATGCTCTGGATAACAAGTCTGCTAAGAGCTACCTAACCTACTTTTCATCCTGCCCATTTTTGTTTTAGCAACTAAAATACAATGTTTAAGGCCGGTCACGGTGGCTCACATCTGTAATCCCAGCACTTTGGGAGGCCGAGGTGGGCGGATCACTTGAGATCAGGAGTTCCAGACCAGCCTGACCAACATGGTGAAACCCCATCTCTACTAAACATACAAAAATTAGCCAGGTGTGGTGGTGCATGCCTGTAATCCCAGCTGCTCAGGAGGCTGAGTCAGGAGAGTCACTTGAACCTGGGAGGTAGAGGTTGCAGTGAGCCAAGATTGTGCCACTGCACTCCAGCCTGAGCAACAGAGACTGTCTCAAAAAATAATAATAATAAAATAAAATGTAGTGTGTGAGAGCTCCGACTCTGCAGCTGGACATGGATTTAAATCCTAGTTTAAGCTATGATCATAAGCAAGTCAATTAATTGCTCTCAGTCTCAGTGTCCTCAGCTTTAAAAGGGGATCATCTGTAGCTCACAAGTAGCTGTCGGGATCCTAGGATATTTCTCAGGCGCAGAAGAGCCTTTTTCCACAGTGCCTGATGCTTTTCCCACAGCGCCTGATGCTTTCACCCTGGCGTGCAGTCCTTCTCTCGAGTCTCCTCTAAAATCACTCTCCACTTCTTTTCCTCAGTAAAAGTAAAAATTGAAAAAAAAAGTAAGGTTTTTTTTTTTTTTTGTAAATAGTATATTGAACAGAAAATTTATCATAAACTTTTATTAACTTGATGGAATTTGATCAGAAAAATACTTTTGACAACAACCCAAGTAACATGGGGAAAACATTCCATGTCCTGGGTGTTCATGGACCAACACATTAGTCACTAGCCACATGTGGCTACTTAAATTTGATTAAATTTAAATAAAATTTAAAATTAACTTCTCAGTTGTGCTAGTCCTATTCCAAGTACTCAGTTGCCATGTGGCTAGTAGCTCCCCCAATGGACAGCACAGATTAATAGAACACTGGCATTGCCAGAAGTGCTTTGGGTAGTACCGTTCCAGAAAATGCCTCGTTAGTGTAGGTTGGTAGAAATAAGAAAAGAAGGAACTTTGCTGTTTCTACTTTTGAAATTTATCTGTTTATTGTTCTACTTATTGAACAAATGTCCCAGGTCATTGATAATTATGTGTAGTCTAGAGACCTCTCGCGGACTGTTCCTTTCATACCGTTGTTTTCTTTTCTCTCCCTTTCCTTACTTTCACTGCTGTCACCAGCTGTAGCTGTTAGCTTTCTCCTTGTGGATTATTTTTACTGAGAAATAAAATTTATCCATTAGTGGACATTTCAGAGTAAAGCTACTGACTTGTGCTGAGATACACAGGATTCTGTCACTGGCAGGGTGATTTGCTGTGGGCAATTTGAGATATTATCATGATTTACAGCCTTGCTGAACAAAATGAGAAATTGCTGTGTCCCCAGAATCTCCTGTTGAACCTGTGGTATTTATTGAACTCCATTTGGTAAGGTATTGTCAGGAGGAAGAGGAGATAACCATGGAATGGGTATAGAGGGAGAAGTAATTGGTAGTTAAACAAGAATAGCCAGAACTAAAGCTTATTCACAGGGAGTTCTGAAGTCTAGGAGGGATGATAAAAGAAATTGTGTATGAAAAACTATATTGTAAGGTGAAAGGTAAAACATGCTTAGGAGTTACTTTGAAAACTCAGAATAGGGAGAGATTTTTAAAGGAAGTAATGGGGAATGTATTTTGGATGTTCAGGGAAAGTCTTGTTGCAGAAGACATTACTTGAGCTGAGCTTTGAAAAATGGCCCTCCTTTGGACATGGGGACATGAGATTGAGGAGAGGTCAGTGTTCTAGGTGGAAGGATTAGTGGGATGTGAGGTTGGAAGAGTATGTTAAGGGCCAGGTTATTAAGGGCATTTGTTCAGCGTTTGGATTTTATTCTGAGAGTCATGGAGCAATACTACTGAAAGGAATCAGCCACGGTAGCGACATAACTGGAATTGTCTGGGACATGACACAATGACTGCAGTGTAGAGGATGGATTGAGAAGGAAGGAAGTCAGAGAGCAAGCTGTAGCAGTGAGCCATTTGGTAGGGGCCGTGGGGCTGGAGAGGACTGATGGGAGAAAGACCGCAGAACATATGAAAGACAGGACTTTTGAAATCTGGTTGAATGTTGAGAGAGAATCAAAGATGACTCAAGAGTTCTAGGTCTGGATGACTCAGACAAATGGCTGAGCTGCTAAGAGGTAGAGAAGGAATATATTTGAGAACAAATATTTTGACCTCACTTTTGGACATACTTGCTTTGCCCAGTATACTTCTATGTGGTGGTGTCTAAGTTGGAAGTGTTTCCAGTCAGGAGTTTGAGGTGGAAATAGCTAGTTACCTAATATTTGTTGTGCATCTCTTATGAAACCAGCCCAGTCGTCACTGCTGTACAAGGTGAGCTTTTGAAAGATGTGTAAGTCATGCCACTGATTGTAACATGAGGCAGATGAACCTCACAGAGCTCAGTTGCATTCAGGAAAAACGTATTTTACGGTAGGTGCAAGCTACTATGCCAGAGATGACAAAATGAGCAAGACACAACTTAACCTTAATGGAACTTGCAGAACAGAGAGGAGAAGGCCAAGTATTTCAAAGTAGTGCATGTTTTGTTTTCTAGTTATACTGGGTTTTCTCTTCTACATTCATGATTAATGGCACTACTGTTCAGCCAGACTCTCAAGTCACTAACCAAAAAGTTATCCCCGACTCCCCCGCGAAGTCTGCATCAGTCCCCAAATCCCCTGGATGCTGTACACCTCTCACATCTGTGCTTTCCTCTCTCCTTCATTCCATTAGTACATAGTTCTCAACCTGGAGAACCCTGCACGGTACAGTCACCTGGGACCTTTTAAACATCCAGATGTGTGGGCCACGCATGGTGGAAGCTCACGCCTGTAATCCCAGCACTTTGGGAGGCCGAGGCGGGCAGGTCTCAAGGTCAGGAGTTTGAGACCAGCCTGAGCAACATGGTGAAACCCCGTCTCTACTAAAAGTACAAAAATTAGCCAGGCTTGGTGGTACACGCCTGTAATCCCAGCTACTCAGGAGGCTGAGGCAGGAGAATTGCTTGAACCCGGGAGGCGGAGGTTGCAGTGAACTGAGATCATGCCACTGCAGTCCAGCGTGGGCGACAAGAGTGAGACTCCGTCTCAAAAGAAAAAAAAAAAGAAAAGTAGTAGTGGTGATAATTCATCACCAGTGAAGAGCTTTTCTAATCTGATGCCAACAAGGAAGATAGTATTTTCTGGGAAGCTGACACTTTAATGAAATATTTTATGTGGAAGATCCTAATATAAGCCTGAAACAAAAAATTATTCTTGTAGTTCTCCAAAGAGAATGTTATCACAGCCTTTACAATCATTTCTCTTTTATCTGATGGACATAGTTAAAGCAGAATAGGAATAAAGTCATTTAGTCATTAAATAATTACATGAAGAGGCCGGGCATGGTGGCTTATGCCTATAATCCCAGCATTTTGGGAGATCGAGGCCAGGGTATCACCTGAGGTCAGGAGTTCAGGACCAGCCTGGCCAACATGATGAAACCCTGTCTCTACTAAAAGTACAAAAAAATTTAGCTGGGCATGGGGGCAGGCGCCTGTAATCCCAGCTACTTCAGAAGGCTGAGACAGGAGGATCGCTTGAACCCGGGAGGCAGAGGTTGCAGTGAGCCAAGATCACACCGCACCGTTGCACTCCAGTCTGGGCGACAAGTGAAACTCTGTCTCAAAAAAAAAAAAAAAATTACATGAAGAACACTAATTCACTGCTACAGTTTTGGCTAGAATAGAAGAACTATAGGAATGTAGAGAAAGGAAATGCCAGGGTGGTGGTAATCGAAAAACACCGAATACAGTGTGGGTTAGAACTGGAGTGGCCAGAGGGCAGTAGAGTGCATTTACGGTAGGAAATGGAAGGAGCTCATTTAATTCCTGCATTAATTAATGACTGATCTTGATGTTCTGATATTGGAGCTGAAATCTGGCATCATGGTATTAATGGGATGGGCTCTGGCCTGAGATCCCGAATCTCGAGTCTGTCTTCTGCTAATTGTGTGATTTTAGGCAACCCACTTAACCCAAGTGAATTTCACTGTTAGTATATTACTTTTTCAATATAGTTAGAATCTGAGATGATGAATGTGAAGAACTTAACTGCCATAGGAGACAAAAAGTACTAATTCCCTCTTTCTCTTTATTGCAAAATATTACAGGAAAGCGTCCATTTCCTTTTACCCCATCAAATGATGTTGACACTAATCTAGCAAAAAGTTACCAAGGGCATTAAAATCTTCCACTCTACAGAATTTTTTGTTTGTAAGTATAGCTGTTTGAGCTTCCTGTGGCTGCTGTAACAGATTTCCACAAGCTAGATGGCTTAAAACAACAGAAACGTGTTCTTATGATTCTGGAGGACAGAAGTCTGATTGAAATCAGCATCGCTGGTCTCAAATCAAGGTCTCCGTAGGGCCCTATTCCCTCTGGAGGCTCTAGGAGAAATTCTTTTTCCTGATTCTTCCACCTGCAAGAGGCTGCTGATGTTCCTTGGCTATTGGCTGCATCGTTCCAGTCTTCAAGGACAGCATCTTCAAATTTCTCTCTGTTCTGTGTTCACGTGACCT
Source organism: Theropithecus gelada (assembly GCF_003255815.1). Lineage (NCBI taxonomy): Eukaryota > Metazoa > Chordata > Mammalia > Primates > Cercopithecidae > Theropithecus > Theropithecus gelada. The sequence continues at coordinate 10,900 of NW_020257543.1, forward strand.
TCTACTCTGAGTGGGTCAAATCTCCCTCTGCTTTTTTTTTTTTTCCATGGAGTCTCACTCTGTGGTCCAGGCTGGAGTGCAGTGGCGTGATCTCGGCTCATTGCAACCTCCGCCTCCCGGGTTCAAGTGATTCTGCCTCAGCCTCCCGAGTAGCTGGGACTACAGGCACCCACCACCACACCTGGCTAATTTTTGTATTTTTAGCATAGATGGGGTTTCGCTATGTTAGCCAGGATGGTCTTGATCTCCTGATCTCGTGATCTGTCTGCCTCGGCCTCCCAAAGTGCTGGGATTACAGGTGTGAGCCACCGTGCCTGGCCTAGAAGGGCTACAGTTTTAACCCTTCCATTTAGATATGTGTGATTTTGAGTTAGTTTTTATATGTAGCAGTATCTAGGAATAGGGCTTTGCGTTTTCCATATAGATCTCCAATTGTTCTGGTCCCATTGCTCTTTCCTCATTGAAATGCCTTGACACCACTGTCAGAGCATTTGTATATGTCAGAGTCTGTTCCTGGATTCCGTCATATTGCATTGCTCTGGATATCTGTCTTGATGCCAGTATGATGCTGTCCTATTTGCTGTAGCTTTATACGCAGCCTTGAGTCAGGTAAATGCTAAACCTTTTTCTTTCCCCCCACGCAGAATTTTTTTGGCTATTCTAGGAACTTTGCATTTCCACCCAAATTTTAGAATCAGCTGCCTGTGCTTGTGCATGCCTGTAATCCCAGCAGTTTAAAAGACCGAAGTGGGAGGATCCCTTGAGGCCAGGCGTTCGAGGCCAGCTTGGGCGCCATCCTGAGACCCTGTCTCTACAAAACAATTGGCCACGTGTGGTGGTGCTTACCCGTAGTTCTCGCTGTTTGGAAGGCTGAGGCAGGAGAATTACTTGAGCCCAGGAGTTCGAGGCTGCAGTGAGTTGTGATCAGGCCACTGCACCCCAGCCTGGGTGACAGAGGGAGACCCTGTTTCTAAGAAAAAAAAATGTAGAATCATTCTTTCAAATTCTACGAAAATAGTTCGCTGGGATTTTTATTGGGAAGTTATTGAATCTATAGACCAATTTGGAGAGACCTGACGTCTTAACAGTACTGAGCTATTGAGCCTTCCAGTCCATGAGTGTAGTATATCACTCTGTTTATTTAGGTTGCCTTTCATTTCTGTCAGCAGTGTTTTATAGTTTTCAGTGTGCATGCATTGCACATTGTGTTAAATTTATCTCTAAATAGTTCGTATGTTTGGTGTGCTATATAAACGCATTACCATAGCCTGTACGTTGATAACTTAGGGCTTTGATAACATGAAATGAAGTAGGAAGAAGACTTTGATTTAAGGAAGATACGAAGTTTGATTTTGAACTTGTTGAGTTTATAGTACCAGTCAATCATTCTTTCAGCAGGAGCTGTTGAAGGAAAGAGACATTTGGGTCCATTTTTATAGCAGTGACAGTAAAGTTATGGGTGTGCATGAGACCACATTCAAAGAAGAAGCTTTAGGAAAAGTTCCGTTGTAGGTCTGAACCTTGCAGCACTGTGCCTTTTTAGAAAGTGGATAGTCAGAATAGACGAAGGGTCTGTAACAAGGTTAGGAAGAAAGCTAGAGTACAGAGTTAGGAAGCCAAAACAAGAGTTTCAAGAATGGGGTGATTGACAGGCTACAGAGAGGTTGAGGAGCTTGAAGAATAAGGAAAAGGTCATCGAAGTGGGTGATTTGATCATTGTGACTTTAGCAGAGGGATGTGAGTAGGAGCCAAGTTTCAGAAGGTTCGGGAGGCAAGAGAGGAAGTAGTGACTAAAGAGGACTCTTCAGAAATTGGTGGAGAAGGCAAAAAGTGTGATAGACTGGGCAGTCAAGAGCATAGCCGTGAGGAAGAGGTGTTTGTCTAGGGGTAGGAGGCGTTACTGTGAGCCTGTTTCTGAGGGTGAGGAGGTAAGCTTGGAGAGAGGCATATCTTGAAGATGCAGTGGCTGCTGTTGTGGCTTAGGGTGTGGTAAGAAGTGAGAGGTTACAGAATTCTAGGCATTCCAGATAGATAAACTGCTTTCTTCCCTTTCATTTGGCTCTGGGTGTCATTTTAACATCCTAATTCTTTAAAATCACCAGCAGGGGAACAGGGCTTGTATGGCCTCTCAGCCAAATCTGACCTGAAACCTGTTGACTTGTTTTTGTGCAGTCCTTAAGCTAAGAATTTGTTTATATGTTATAGATGTAACATATAAAAATAGCTTATACATATTAACTATATTTTAAATATTTTAAACTGATTGAAGAAAAATCAAAACAATGTATCATGATGTGAAAATTACATGACATTCCATTTTCGGTGTTCATAAATAAAGTATTTTTAGGGAAACAGCCACACTCATTCATTTGTACTTTTGTTTTACAACTGGCAGAGTTGAGTAGGGCCACGGAGACTGTGTGGCTCCCAGAGCTAAAATATTTGCTATCTAGCCCTTTACAGAAAGTTTGCCAACTCCTGAACTAGAAGGAGGAGTGTTCTAAAAGTCAGTCTTGGTTTCTCTCCTGACTGTGCCATGTAACTTCTGAAGAGGTAATTTGCTGATTAACTACTCTTTTGCAATAGACATTACACTGTTTATTTTAGGCTATTCATAATGAATGCAGATTTTTTTTTTTTGGTCTTAAGCATGTTTTGTTAACTCAACAGTGATGAACTATCAGAAAGGATACTTACTGAAAGACTGACCATAGACTGCACTCATGGAGAACAGCTAGATATTATTTGGAAAGAAACATGAGAAAATTGGAAGTTCCTGGCATTCTTTTTTTTATTTTATTTTTTTTTTGAGACGGGGTCTTGCTCTGTCACCCAGGCTGAAGTGCAGCTCACTGCAAGCTCCACCTCCCGGGTTCACGCCATTCTCCTGCCTCAGCCTCCCGAGTAGCTGGGACTACAGGCGCCCGCCACCTCGCCCGGCTAGTTTTTTGTACTTTTTAGTAGAGACGGGGTTTCACCGTGTTAGCCAGGATGGTCTCGATCTCCTGACCTTGTGATCCGCCCGTCTCGGCCTCCCAAAGTGCTGGGATTACAGGCTTGAGCCACCGCGCCCGGCCGTTCCTGGCATTCTTCACTGATACTTAGTGTAGCTTTTTTCGTGAAACTCTAGGTTTTATCTATTATTTAAATTTCTAGGTTTGCTGTCCTCTCCTCTCTCCTCTCCTTTTTTGAGACAGGCTGTCTCTGTCTCAAAGGCTGGAATGCAGTGGCATCATCTCTGGGACTACAGGCATGCGCCACCATGCCCAGCTAATTCAGTTTCTAGGCTTGCTTTTCAAATGAAAGTTGGAAGGGGACAAAGAAAAAACCACGGCTGAAAACTGGGCACTGGATGAAGAATAAGTAGGCGGAGAAGCAGCAGCAGTGGTAAACCTGACTAAACCAGACACTGCTCCAAGTGATTTAACCTATCCTAATGACTTTCCACATCGTTCTCTAAGACAGTGGTCCCCAATCTTTTTGGCACCAGGGACTGGTTTCGTGGAAGACAGTTTTTCCATAGATGGAGTAGGGAAGGGAGTAGTTTCAGGATGAACCTGCTCCACCTCAGATCATCAGGCATTAGAGTCTTGTAAGGAGCGTGCAGCCTAGATCCCTGGCGTGCGCAGTTCACAGTAGGGTTCGCGCTCCTGTGAGAATCTAATGCTGCTGCTCATCTGACAGGAGGCCGAGCTCAGTCAGGTGGGCGAGGTGGCTCGCCCGCAGCTCACCTCCTGCTGGGTGTGGCCCGGTTCCTAACAGGCCACAAACTAGTACCTGTCCACGGCCTGGAGGCTGGGGACCCCTGCTCTAAGATAACATCATTAGTCTCATTTTCCACGTGAGAAGACTGAAGCACAGAGAGGAGTAAGTAACTTGCCGAAGGTCACACAGCTAGTAAATAGGTAAGCTGGGGTCAAACCCAGTCAGTGAGGCTCTAAAATGCATGCTCTGGGCTATCAGTGTGCAGGGAGAATCTTGCAACACAGGACTGACTACCCTGGGTTGCTTTCTAAGAATTGTAATAATAGCTAATATCTTTTGACCACCTACTGCGGGGCAGGTTGTATTCTAAGGTTATTACATGTATTAGCACTTGCAGTGTTTACAGCATCCTTACAGATGAAGAGAATGAGTCACCTGCCTAAGGTGTGTCCAAACTAGGTTTGATCCCTGTCAGTCTAGCCCTAGAACCTGTGCCCTGTAAATTCTCTCTCCGTTATTGCTCAGAATGATAATTTTGTACTTTTTCTTGCAAGAACTGTATAGCTTGGTGACACTTCAAGGACACATTTGCATTGCTGTTTGTAAGCAGACAGTGTTCCCTACAGGCTGGTAATGTCTCAGCCATAAGCACTCCTCCGTTATGCTATGAAATGGTGTGGCAATTGAGGTAGCACTGGTAAGTGCTCATAAGCTTCCTGAGTACTTTTGTGATCCTTTGGGTTTCCCCGACAAAAGCTGCCGGGTGGGGGAGCATCTGTAATTTTGTGACTAAGAGTCCCAAATCATGCCAAAGCCCTGCTTTTATCTTGCCTCTTCTCTGCTCATTCCCTTGGTAGTTTATATCTTGTGTCATTGTCCAGGCAGCTGCTGCATATTTGAATGAGGAATTCTGTAGAGAGACTGGGGCTGTTGCTGTAGAGTTTAGAATTTGTGTGTATAACTGATGTTTAAGGAAATGTGTATGGTTTCCCAGAGAGCAGAGCGGGAAGATGGCTGGAAACAGCTTTCAGGATCTCCTCCACTTGAAGGCTTAGATAGAGGAATCAGCAACTTTCCAGTCTTTTTTTTTTTTTTTTTTTTTTTGAGACGGAGTCTCGCTCTGCCACCCAGGCTGGAGTGCAGTGGCTGGGTCTCAGCTCACTACAAGCTCCGCCTCCCGGGTTCACGCCATTCTCCTGCCTCAGCCTCCGGAGTAGCTGGGACTACAGGCACCCGCCACCACACCCGGCTAGTTTTTTGTATTTTTTAGTAGAGACGGGGTTTCACCGTGTTAGCCAGGATGGTCTCGATCTCCTGACCTCGTGATCCGCCCGTCTCGGCCTCCCAAAGTGCTGGGATTACAGGCTTGAGCCACCGCGCCCGGCCTTTTTTTTTTTTTTTTATATAGGGTCTCTATGTCGTCCAGGCTGGAGTGCTGTGGTATGATCTCAGCTCACCGCAGCCTCCACCTCCCAGGCTCATGCGATCCTTCCACCTCAGCCTCCTGAGAGCTGGGACTACAGGTGCCCACCTCCACCCCTGGCTCATTTTTGTATTTTTTTGTAGACATGGGGTTTTGCCATGTTGCCCAGGCTGGTCTCAAACTCCTAATCTCAAGTGACCCACCCACCTTGGCCTCCCAAAGTGCTAGGGTTACAGGCATGAGCCACTGTACCTGGCCTAATTTTCCATTCTTGAAGGCAGATGTTCCTATAATTTCACCTGTTACCTACGTCCTTTTGATTCTAGCTCACCTAAAGGTCTTCCACAGATCTTTTTTTTTTTTTTTTTTTCCCTTATTATACACTCAGGATCTAAGATCTTCTATTTGAATGTTTGCCAGGGCTACAACACCTTAGCACATAAATCAGTATCCACCTTCTTTGTGACTGTTAGTTTTGTTCTTGCCCTTCTTGTTTCTGAGCTCCTTGTAGATACTACTTTGATTCTACATTTGATACTGCTTTGATTACCTTGTTTGGAATAGGTGCTAATTAGGTTGCCCCCCCACCCTTTTTGATATAGAGTCTTGCTTTGTTGCTTAGGCTGGAGCACAGTGGCATGATCACAGCTCACTGTAGCCTCCACCTCCTGAGCTCAAGCAATCCTCCCACCTCAGCCTCCCAAGTAGCTGGGACTACAGGTACGTGCCACCACACCCAACTAATTTTTTCAGTTTTTTTATGAAAAAAAAAAAAATGCTGTGTTGCCCAGGCTGGTCTCAAACTCCTGGGCTTTAGAGATCCTCCTGCCTGGCCCCGCAAAGTGCTAGGATTACAGGTGTGAGCCACCACACCCAGTCTAGATTGCCCTTTTAACTCTTAAAAGAGGCAGCTCCTAATCTGCCAGAATGCTTAGTGCATAAATATGTGCAGATTGACAGTTTAAGTGAAATGGAAATTCCCCAGCCAGCTATAGTCATGCTGGGTTGGAGTTGTTGAGGAGCAAAAGATTTAGGTTGGGTGGAATATGGTGTGATTGAAACCACGGTTAGAGGGTTCAGGTTGCTTATGGAAGAAACGGTTACCACAGCGGAAACTTGGAGGCTGTCTCTTGGCAAGTGGGATGTAATTTTGCAGCCACGAGGTTGAACTAGCGAGATGTGGTGTCTACTATAGCCATCCTTTTCAGTTGACTTGCATAGAAGCTGGTGAGTGGCTGACATTTTTGTCAGTGAACTCTTGGAGGAGAGGGCGAGGCTTGGGCTCATAATTATTTGTATTTCTTATAGAGAAATGTACAGTGTTTATGTACTTTGTCTGTTTGACAAATCTGTTGACTGATGCAAGCTTAAAAGGAGAATCTGACCAAGAGAATAAAAGATTGAAACCTTTTCTTGCATTTTCTGGGTCCAGTATGCTACAAACAAATATAGGCTTTATTTAAATCTTTTGAAGTAAGCTACTACTTTTCTGGAACATTTTCTTTATGCTGGCTTAAACCAGGAGGTCTCCCACCACACTCCATTTGTATCCCCTATCAGAGTGCTCAGGGTTTACTGCATTGGCTTAATTGCCTGTCTTCTCTATTACTCACAACTCTTTTCTTTGTTTTGTTTGTTTGTTTGTTTGTTTTTTGAGATGGAGTGTCCTCTGTCACCCAGGCTGGAGTGCAGTGGCACAATCTTGGCTGACTGCAACCTTCGCCTCCCAGGTTCAAGCAATTCTTCTGCCTCAGCCTCCCGAGTGGTTGGGACTACAGTTGCGTGCCACCATGCCCAGATAATTTTTATATTTTTAGTAGAGATTGGGTTTCACCATATTGGCCAGGCTGATCTTGAACTCCTGACCTTGTGATCTGCCCGCCTCAGCCTCCCAAAGTGCTGAGATTATAGGCATGAGCCACTGGACCCGGCTGGTTGGTTTTTTTTGAGACAGGGTCTTGCTGTGTTGCCAGGCTGGAGTACAGTGGCACAATCTTGGCTCTTTGCAGCCTGAACCTTCTAGGCTCAAGGGAATCCTCCTGCCTCAGCCTCCCAAGTATGCACACCTCTGCTCCTAGCTACTCTGGAGGCAGAGGCAGGTGGGTCGCTTGAGCCTGGGAGTGCAAGGCAACATAGCCCTGGCAACATAGCAAGGCCCACCTGTACAAAAAATTTAAAAATTGATAGCCAGGGGTGATGGCACACACTTGTGGTCCCAGGTACTAGGGAGGCTGAGTCAGGAGGATCACTTGAGCCCAGGAGTTTGAGACCAGGCCTGGCAGCATAGTGATACCGCATCTCTACAAAAAATTTAAAATTTAGCCAGGCTTGGTGGCAAGCACCTGTAGTCCTAGCTACTCTGGAGGCTGAGGTGGGAAGATCACTTGAGTTCAGGAGTTTGAGGAGTTTGAGGCTGTGATGAGCTAGGATTGTGGCACTGTGCTCCAGGCTGAGTGACAGAGACCCGATTTCTTTTAAAAAAAAAAAAAAAAAAGAAAGAAAAGAAAAAGGAAAGATTGGGAAAGGATGCAGGGAAGCATGTGAAAGAGACAGAGAACCAGAATCAGAGGGTGGTATTGTGGTTGCTAAAATAAGAGAAGGGATGGACAACAGTGTGATGTGGTGTCATAAGTCTAGGAGGAGAACCACTGGCAGGGGTCCACTGGACTTGGCAATTAGAAGGTCATGGGTGAGAGGAGTTTCAAGGGGATGGTGGGGACAGAAGAGGGAATGGCAGGTGAGACAATGGTGTATGGTAGCTAGAGATGGCGGGGCTGAGGGTTTCAGATGTGTTGTGGACGTGGGATGCTTTAATAGATAAGAGACTTAAACTGGCTCATATGTTGACTAGAACCACCCAGTCAAAAGAGAGACTGGAGTTCGGAGATAGGGTCATTGATGATAAAGCAAAGGTCCTGAGGAGTGAGGAGAGTGAAGAGATTTAGGGAGCACATAGGGGGATTAAACTTGGGTAGGAAGGATATACCCTTTCAAAGGAAGCAAAGGGGAGATGGGAATCATTGCTGGGACGGTGGGAGTTATTGTCAGTAGCTCAGTTTTCTCAGGGTATTGGCATGGAATGAGGCAGATTGGATGGGAGATGGGCCTGAGGGCAGTGTCAGGATTTGGAATGTCTGTGGTGTGGAAGAGGGAGGGGTGAAGGGACCAAGGCCCGGAGGATGGTTGTAGCAGCACTATGGAGCCATAGAGACCTTGACTGATAAAGCTACATGGTTTATCAGTCCATGGTTGCATAAATCCCCTGTCTCATCCCTTCTTAAGACTCCAGAGCTCAGGCAAAGGAGAAGTTCCATGACTGCTTCCTCAGGGAAGCATTTCCCGACCTCTTCAGTTCACTTGCTTTATAGGCTCTCATAGCTGTTTTTGCCTTCTAGCTCTCTAATGTAGAGTTGTAGTTTTGCATTTGACTGTTATAATTATTTTAATTATAAATTATAACCAAAGTTATTTGACTTATGACTGAGCATGGTAGCTCATGCCTATAATCCAACACTTTGGGAGGCCAAGGTGAGTGGATCACTTGAGGCCAGGAGTCTGAAACCAGCCTGGCCAACATGGCAAAACCCTGTCTCTACTAAAAATACAAAAATTAGCCGGGCGTGGTGTGCCCACCTGTCATCCCAGCTGCTTGGGAGGTTGAAGCAGGAGAATCGCTTGAACCCAGGAGATGGAGGTTGCAGTGAGCCAAGATTGCGCCACTGCACTCTAGCCCAGGCGACAGAATGAGACTCTGTCTCAAAAAAAAAGAAGAAAAAATTGTTTATCTTTGTTTTTCTCAGTAACTCAGGGCTCCGAGGACAGGTATGTCAGAGTGCGCTTACCATCGTGCAGCGTCCAGCACCTAGTGGACACTTGATAAATGCTTGTTGAATTTAATGAATCAAATACAGTGGTTCTCAACCTTTTTACCTGCCCCAACGTGCCAGTGGAAGATGGCGTACCTCTCTCTGAACCATTATTAACTGCCCTGATCCTCACCTGAAGGGGGACAGGTGCCAGGGTTGGGGAGCGTGATTAATATGATCACAGGCCCTGGAATAAGAATGTTGGGCTCAGATCCCAGCCCGTCCTCTCACCAGCCTTGCAACAGGGGAAATCTGTAACCTCTCTGTGCCCCAGTGTCCTCCTCCTCTATAAAATGGGGCTGGTATATAGCAGTACCTACCTCATAGGCTTGTCATGAAGATGATATGAAGCTGGGCACAGTGGGATGTGCCTGTGGTCCCAGCTGTGGGAGGCTGAGGCAGCGGGAACAGTTGAGTCCAGGAGTTTGAGTCTAGCCTGGGCAACGTAGTGAGACCCTCATCTCTTTAAAAAAAAAAAAAAAATGAGGCCAGGTGCGGTGGCTCACGCCTGTAATCCCAGCACTTTGGGAGGCTGAGGCGGGTGGATCACAAGGTCTGGAGTTTGAGACCATCCTGGCCAACATGGTAAAACCCTGTCTTTACTGAAAATACAAAAAATGAGCCAGGCGTGGTGGCACGTGCCTGTAGTCCCAGGGAGGCTGAGGCAGGAGAATTGCTTGAACCCAGGAGGCAGAGGTTGCAGTGAGCCTAGATTGCGCCACTGCACTCCAGCCTGGTGACAGAGCGAGACTCCGTCTAAAAAAAAAAAAAAAAGAGAGAGATTAAATGAGGGAATTTATGTAACGCTTTTAGAAGAACATGTCAAAATTAGGAAATTGTTATTACTGTTAGTGATTTCAAAAAATCTAGGTGATTTTGGTAGCCTTTTCTCCTGAAGACTCCTGGCTTTGTGGTAAAGGATTTGCAGGGCAGGTCAGCATCTTTATGTACATCTCTTCATTGTCATCTACTGTATAATATTGAGCTTCTGAGAGGAGAAATCCCTGTAACCATGATGGTCTCCTTGGTTCAGTGACCAGCACCCTGAAACAAAGCTATTCTTTGTTATTTTTATTTTTATTTTTTATTTTTAATGAATATTTTAAAAAGTAAAGACAGTATGTTGTCCAGGCTGGTCTCACACTCCTGGGCTCAAGTGATTCCCCCAGCTTTGGACTCCCAAAGCTTTGGGATTACAGGTGTGAGCCACATTACCCAGCTATCAGAGCCATTCTTGATCCTGTGGGACTATCACTGAGAAATAGTAGAAACATCGGGTGGCCGGTCACTCGGGGAGCGTTCCCATCATTGGGATGAGGGACTAGTGAATGCGCCTGCTTTACACCGGCCACGGTAAACCTGATTCTTTCTTCTCCTTGCAGAGGAGGTGGCCAAGCTGGAGAAGCACTTGATGCTTCTACGACAAGAGTATGTCAAGCTGCAGAAGAAACTGGCAGAGACAGAGAAGCGCTGCACTCTCTTGGCTGCGCAGGCAAACAAGGAAAGCAGCAGTGAGTCCTTCATCAGCCGCCTGCTGGCGATCGTGGCAGACCTCTACGAGCAGGAGCAGTACAGGTGAGCAGGGCTCCTGGACACATAAGGCCTTTGGCTTTATTCCCGGGCCACACTACAGCTTTTCTCATTCACTTTCTCCCAGAATGTATTTCTCTCCCTTGAGGATATTAGCAAATCTTTATTCCCTAGAATAGAAGCTCCCTGAGGCAAGATTTTTATTTTTTTTATTTTATTTTATTTTTTTTACGATGAAGTCTCGCTCTGTTGCCCAGGCTGGAGTGCCGTGGCGAGATTTCGGCTCACTATAGCCTCTGCTTCCGGGGTTCAAGCAATTCTCCTGCCTCAGCCTCCTGAGTAGCTGGGACTACAGGCGCACACACCACTGCGCCCGGCTAATTTTTTGTATTTTTAGTAGAGACGGGGTTTCAACGTGTTGGCCAGGTTGGTCTTGATCTCCTGAAGTCCACCTGCCTCGGCCTCCCAGAGTGCTGGGATTACAGGTGTGAGCCACCATGCCCAGCCTGAGGCAAGATTTTTATCTCTTGTTTAGTGCTTATCTTCAGCAGAGTGCAGGAGTCATGGTGATAGCATTGCTAATCAAGCAGGAATTGGGCTTACATGTCTAGGAATTCAGAGGGCAAATGTCCGTTTCTCTTGAGATGGTCAAAGCAAAACAGTCTTGGAACTAGTTAGAGGGTGCATCACGATGGTTGAGGTTGAACTCTGGAGCCATACAGCTTCTGTTAGAAGCTCAGGGTTGGGTGCGGTGGCTCATGCCTGTAATCCCAGCACTTTGGGAGCCCGAGGTGGGCGGATTACCTGAGGTCAGGAGTTTGAGACCAGCCTGGCTAACATGGTGAAGCCCCGTTTCTACTAAAAATACAAAAAATTACCCAGGCCTGGTGGTGGACGCCTGTCATCCCAGCTACTCAGGAGGCTGAGGCAGGAGGATTGCTTGAACTGGAGAGGCGGAGGTTGCAGTGAGCCGAGATTGTGCCATTGCACCCCAGCCTGGGCAACAGAGCGAGACTCTGTCTCAAAAAAAAAAAAAAAAAAAAGGCATGCTAATGTCATGTGGGTGAAATTATAAAGAGAAAAGAGCAGGGTGAGCACCTGTGATGTTGCGTATAGTCCAGAACAGCAATGATGAAAGACTGAATTGGGATGCTGGATATGGCAAAGAAACACATATGTGAATATACATAAGAAGGAAGGACTTGAGCCGCTAGGGAGATAGAAGCTCAGTCTACATAAGACTTAGTAACTATTTTCAAATAAATTCCAGCATTTTAAATAGATCACTCACACCCGTTATCCCAGCACTTTGGGAGGCCGAAGCAGGTGGATCACCTGAGGTCAGGAGTTTGAGACCAGACTGACCAACATGACGAAACCCCGTCTCTACTAAAAATACAAAAATTAGCCACATATGGTGGCATACACCTATAGTCCCAGCTACTTAGGAGGCTGAGGCAGAAAAGAATTGCTTGAACCTGGGAGGTGGAGGTTGCAGTGAGCTGAGATTGTACTATTGCACTCCAGCCTGGGTGATCGAGTGAGACTGTCTTAAGAAAAAAAAAAAAAAATCAAAATTTAGAGGATGCAAATAACAATAAAATAACTCAGGATTCAAAATTACTATTATCTTAGTCCTTTCTAAATGAAAGAATAATCTATTACAGAAAAAGGGAAGTATATATTCTGAGTAAAGGATAGTTCCATAAATTGAATAGATGTAGCTTCTTGTAAAATATAATCCATTGTCTTGTTTTTCCTCTTCTTCCATGAACAAGTGAAAACTTTGTTTATTACTGGCCCAGGGAAGCCTAATGTTTTCCTGTTACAGACACACCTCTCCTACTCTTTGAGGCTCTTTCCCATTAGAACTCCCATCATTTAGTTTTTCAATTACTTATCAATTGATTAGTAATTTTTTTTCACATTCATTGTGTTGAAGTCCTTCTCGGAGACAATGGGAATGAGACTGGGTAGTTTTCTTCCTGTCACTTTTTAGCTCGTTATGGTATGATCTTATGACTCCAACAAGTCTCCCTTCAGCTTTTAAAACCTGCCCTAGGCCAGGTGCGGTGGCCCATGCCTGTAATCCCAGCACTTTAGGAGGCTGAGGCAGGTGGATCACTTGAGGCCAGGAGTTCGAGACCAGCCTGGCCAAATGGCGAAACCCTGTCTCTACTAAAATTACAAACATTAGCTGGGCTTAGTGGCATGTGCCTATAGTCCCAGCTACTCAGGAGGCTGAGGCAGGAGAATTGCTTGAATCCAGGAGGTGGAGGTTGCAGTGAGCTGAGATCGCGCCACTGCGCTCCAGCCTGGAGGACGGAGAGAGAGACCCTGTCTTTAAAAAAAAAAAAAAAAAGGCTGGATGCGGTGGCTCACACCTGTAATCCCAGCACTTTGGGAGGCTGAGGTGGGCGGATCATGAGGTCAGGAGTTCGAGAACAGTCTGACCAACATGATGAAACCCTGTCTCTACTAAAAATACAAAAATTTAGCAGAGCATGGTGGTGCTCGCCTGTAATCCCAGCTACTCAGGAGGCCGAGGCAGGAGAGTCGCTTGAACCCGGGAGGCGGAGGTTGCAGCAGTGAGCCGAGATTGCGCCACTGCGCTCCAGCCTGGGCAACAGAGCGAGACTCCATCTCAAAAAAAAAAGCCTGCCCTTTATCTCAAGAAGGTTGAAACTCTATGTTAGCTACAATTGAATATCAGATAGGGAATGGAGTCTTCCTAGGGGACTAAGCTGTCAAGATGTGGTAACCGAAATTGAGAAATCGATTTCCAAAGCAGACATCTTTTACCAACGTAGGGGAAAAAATACCTTTATCCTATAACATGCATTTTGTTGAAAAATTCAAATAGTATTTTTATGTGCCTCTTAGTAGCTGGAATGACTGATGAATAGGTTTTAAAAGTTTTTTTTTTTTTTTTTTTTTTTTTTTTTTTTTTTTTTGAGACGGAGTCTTGCTCTGTCTCCCGGGCTGGAGTTGCAGTGGCCGGATCTCAGCTCACTGCAAGCGCCGCCTCCCGGGTTCACGCCATTCTCCTGCCTCAGCCTCCCGAGTAGCTGGGACTACAGGCGCCGCCACCTCGCCCGGCTAGTTTTTTGTATTTTTTAGTAGAGACGGGGTTTCACCATGTTCACCAGGATGGTCTCGATCTCCTGACCTCGTGATCCACCCGTCTCGGCCTCCCAAAGTGCTGGGATTACAGGCTTGAGCCACCGCGCCCGGCCTTAAAAGTTTTTAAGTTGAGAAATGTGGAAGAAACCGGTAGCCTTTCTTTTTTTTCTTTTTTTTCTTTTTTCTTTTTTAATAAGAGACAGAGTCTCACTATGTGTTGCCCAGGCTGGTCTCAAACTCCTGGTCCTGGCCTCCCAGAGTGCTGGGATTACAGGTGTGTGCCATTGTGCCTGGCCTACATTTCAAGTTCAGGAGAACAGTTTTGTCCCATAAGGTAGTTAAAAATGATGGCTATATGTAGTTACTTACTGTACTCATTCTTTTACCAAACAAACCTATGGTTTTTCCTGTTCAAGTGTTTGAGAAACTAACAAGAAACTGTTCATCTCCTCTCCAGTTACAGCATTCTGGTCTCCATGTTTTAAAAGGAAATACTCTTTAATTGAGTGGAATCAAGTTTTTTAAAAAAATTACTAGGTCCTTAATTGTTTCAACATAGAATCTTCATGGACTGGACTTGTCTGATTTTCCGGTTTTCATTTGTGTTTTAAAAAATTATTATTGGAAATTATTGATGAAATCCTTATCTTTATTTCCCTTTGGTATGTCAGATTACAAAAGAGAGAATTTTGACCTGACACTCATGAATGTGGTAGAAATTTTCTAGAAACATTCATTTTTATAATTTTGTGGCTACAAGTTATACTCGTGGTTGAAATAGTACAGACTGAAAATCTATTTAAGTTATTAGGATGTAATACTTTATAAATATATTCAGAGTTTAAAAATTATTTGTGCTTTGTAGGTAGCTTCTTGTTTTCATTAAATTTTTTATACTTTGTCACAGGATATGCTGATACAGTTTTATGTTTTGTTTTACATAGAGTATCCTATTTCTTCTTTGACCATGAATAATGTTCTACTGTGTTAACAGCAGTTTGTAATAATTTGAAATAATAAATACTCTCTTAATCTTGTGATCTATTATCATTAGTTACCGCTTGGTCTTTGATAGAACTGGAATTGTTGATACTTTCAAATGATGATTAAGTGTGTTGTAGGCAATACTCTTGTAGGGTCTACAAGAGTAGAATGTAGAATGTGTCTCTGTCAAGCATTATATACAAACAATATTCTGTTTGGGTTTCCTCTTTTTTTTTTTTTTGAGACAGAGTCTTGCTCTGTCACCCAGGCTGGAGTACAGTGGCGTGATCTCAGCTCACTGCAACCTCTGCCTCCTGGGTTCAAGCGATTCTCCTGCCTCAGCCTCCTGACCAACTGGGATTACAGGCGCCTGCCACCATGCCTGACTAATTTTTGTATTTTTAGTAGAAACGGGGTTTCACCATGTTAGCCAGGATGGTCTCGATCTCTTAACCTCGTGATCTGCCCACTTCGGCCTCCCAAAGTGCTGAGATTTCAGGCGTGAGCCCCTATGCCTGGCCTGGGTTTCCTTTTAAGTGGATGGGTTAATTCATGTAATGGTATTTTCTTTTTCTTTTTTTCCATATAGTGGTTTTTGTGTAGTTAGTTTCCGAAGACTTTCCAACCTAGTAAATACCTTTGAAGTTGAATATGAAAATAAAACATATAACTACCAGCAGGGTGATGACAGTGACTTTGGATTCCTGCCAGGATAGCCATATGGCATGTACTCGTGGCAGCCCAGTGGGTCATCTTGACGTTTTTGTTCACTGCCCAGACGCTCTCCTCCGGTAGCATTTGACATTTCGGAGTTACACATAAATATCTATTCAGGAAGATCGTTTCATATAATGGCATGTCATAATTATGGAAACATGTTTTGAAAAGAAAGCTTTTTCCTCACCCCATTTTTTATAAGTAGTTGAGTCAAAAATGGTCAATATTAGGTCCGAATGTTTCTGGTGAGAACAGGAGTCCCGATGCTGGGTGCCGTGTTCATGACTGCTCGTCAGTTTGTTCACGCTTTTTCTGTTTCACCTTGCTTGAGCGTTACTGTGAGGCGTAGCAGCGCTGTAGTCTCAGAGCCGGCATCACCAGCTTTAACCTTTCTGTCTTTCTCTCCCTGATGGTTTAGCTTGTTTTAGTCTATATAAAATAGCCTCTACTTTTTATGTGAATATTAATCCTCCTCCTTAACTTGGAGGTTCACTACTATAAGAATCCCGTTAGAAGATGTATTTGAAAGCCGAGCATGCCACGTGCATTAAAGCCAGAATTTACAAATAGAAACCATTTCTAGCAATGTATTATAAAGATGGCCCATCAGAATTCAGTGCCAGCATATAGAAACAATGTTTTGCTGTAATTTTTCCTTTTGCAGATGTATGTTGATCAATACTCATGTGTTTATCAGCTATGAATCCTATCTATACCTAGGTATGATGACGTTTTTCTAATATATGTGGGTCTCTTTCTTCATCAGCGATCTGAAGATAAAGGTTGGGGACAGGCACATCAGCGCTCACAAGTTTGTCCTGGCAGCCCGCAGTGACAGCTGGAGTCTGCCTAACTTGTCTTCCACTAAAGAGTTGGACCTGTCAGGTGAGCCTTTGAGTGATCAGGGACACAAACCTGCTAGCGGAAGGGCTCTTGGCAGAAGGTTATGGTGTCTCATTTTGAAATATTTGTGATTCAATGAAAGTAAAATAATTTTCTTAGCAATTGATGGTGACCACAAACTAGTTAAATAATTAATGAATCAGTAGGTTGTACTTTTAGGTACTTTGTATACCTATTGAGGAGGTAATACCTGGCTAACAAATCATAAATATTTGAGTATCTGCAATGTCCTTATGATTTATAAAATGTAAGTATTTTTCTGTACACTCATTTCATGAAAAAGTATGCTGTAAATAAGGATTAATGTCCAGAAAATATTTTTCCCTCAAGTCTAATTAAAAGTCCTGCTGTCAGATTGCTTAAAACTTCATACTAGATGCCAAAGGACTTTTTTTTTTTTTTTTTTGTAAGACAGAGTCTCACTCTGTCACACAGCCTGGAGTGCAACGGCAATCTCAGCTCACCGCAATCTCCCGCCTCCCGGGTTCAAGTGATTTTCCTGCCTCAGCCTCCCGAGTCGCTGGGATTACAGGCGCCCACTACCACACCCAGCTAATTTTTGTATTTTTAGTAGAGTCAGGGTTTCACCATGTTGGCCAGGCTGGTCTTGAACTCCTGACCTCATGTGATCCACCTGCTTCAGCCTCCCAAACTGCTGGGATTACAGGTGTGAGCCACCGTGCCTAGCCAAAGTACTTTTTCTAGTCTGTCAGAACTGAACTCAGAACAGTTACTCTGAAGAATAACAATATTCTTTCTTTAACATCAAAAGATGACCATTAGCCTTCAGAATTTTAATAGGTATGGGTTACTACATGAGATGGTAGATATGTTAATTTGCTTCACAGTGCCCATTTTACTATATATGTATCCCACAGCATTGTGTCGCATAGCTTAAATATATACAGTACAATTTATTTTTTTCAAAAAAATTTTAAGGCTGGGTGTGGTGGCTTATGCCAGTAATCCTGGCACTTTGAGAGGCCAAGGTGGGAAGATCACTTGAGCCTAGGAATTCAAGGCTAGTCTGGGCAGTATAGCAAGACCCTGTCTCTACAGCAAATAAAAAAAAAAAAATAGCTAGACATGATGGCATGTGCTTGTAGTCCCAGCTTCTTGGGAATCTGAGGGGAATGGATTTCTTGAGCCAAGAGTTTGAGGCCACAGTGAGCTATGATATCACCACTGCATTCCAGCCTGGGCAACAGAACAAGAACCTGTCTCAAAAAAAAAAAAAAAAGATAAAAGTTAATAGCTGCCTTGGCCTATTTAATGTTACTTGTTTTATATCACATTTTTTGTGTGTGTGTGTGTAGGATTGAAGCAAATAGGGTGGCAAGTGGACTTTAAAACAGTCGTTTTCAAAAGTTGACCTGAAGGCTGCATTTTCATTTAGTACTTGCCTGACTGCTATTGGAAAAAAAGGGACAAAGAGCAAAATTTTAATTTAATTCTACTATTAATATTCGTGAGAATTATATGGTGAGAATGACAGGGATGTGTTCTGAGAATGTGTCATTACGTGGTTTTGTCGTGGGAACATCATAGAGTATATTTACGCAAATCTACATGGTATATACCCTAGTACCCACCTGGGCTGCATGGTATAGTAACACGCTGTATAGCATGTTACTGTGCTGAATGCCATAGGCAACAGTAACACAGTGGTAAGTGTTTGTGTACCTAAACAGGTCAGTAAAAATACAATATTATAATTTTACGGGACCACCATTGTATCTGCAGTCTGTTGTTGACCACACATAGTTATGTACTTGCCGAAGTGATTGTCTGTGTGAATTATATCTTTGTTCAGAAGGTTTGTCGGTTGAGAAGGTACTATTTTCCATGTGCAGTGCCAGGAACACTGAGATGATTATAACACAGTCCCTGCCATACGGAGCCCTTATTCTGCTGGAGGAAACAGGCCATTCACAAATCATTTCAGACCAGGGCTATAAAACAGAAATGTAGTTAGCTTTTAGGTAAGGTTGAGGAGAGACTGAGTTGGGGTGATAAAGGAGGGTTTCAGAGGTGGCTAATACCTGAGGCGTGTTGTAAAGGCTAAGTAGGCATTTATCTCATGGATTAAGGGGAACATATGTCAGTGTTTCCCAGATGTGAGCCAACTCTCTCTTTATGATAATTTTGAGGATTTAACTTGAGGTCCATAACTAAAAGTTGTAGATACAAATGCATGTACACACCTACACATGTGCAGATGCCTGCATGCCAGTAACTAAAAACATCTGCCTGGGAAATAGTTTTTTACTGGGAGGGCACCAGTCCACGTGATCGAAATCTCAAGGCATAGCTTTTTTTTTTTTTTTTTTTTTAAAGCCTAGTGTTTTGAAGCCGTGTATCTTTGACCTCGTATATAACAGAATTATGAAGACCTTACAAGGTCATGTAGCATTCTTCACAACATGTATGATAGGATCTTCATTATATGAACAGAATGTTTATGAAGACTAGAAGATAATAAATATATGGAAAAGATTCGACTCTGCAGGAAAAAAGTTAAGAATAAGCTACTGTGTTTTGATATCTGTATAATCAAAACTGATGACCCCAGTAGTTGTGAGGCTCATGAAATTGGTATTCTCGTACATTGCCAGTGACGTTATAAATAGGTATGACCATTTTAGAAAGCAGTTAGGCAGCTGAGCTGTGAAATATTCCTACTTTTTTTTTCTTCATTATCTGACTTCTGGTATACTGTCGTAGGTAAGGTAACTCAGACAGTGTTAGTGTTCCTCAGTTTTACTTTAATTGTGAAATAGTGACTGCAACCAAAATGAATGAGAGTGGGAAAATAAAACATCACTGCCCTCTGAAACAAAATCACACAAC
>NW_020257544.1:0-12300 GCF_003255815.1 Theropithecus gelada
TCTCAGATGAACTTGTCCATAAGTTCTATCCTCCAGACCGCCCTCTCAGTTTCAGCCATTGTTCTCAGATGAACTTGTACTTTGTAATGAGTACCACATGGTGGTTTTTGTTGTTGTCATGATCTCAAGACCATTAGAAGCTCATTGGTCATTACCTTTTTCCTCCAATGCAAATACGGATACCGCTCACATCCTGTAGGTGACGGTGTTGTGTACTTGGGGGACCACAAAAATACTTGTCACCTAGATTTCTTGTTAGAGAGCACTCATGAGTCTTCTGTTTCGCTGTTTTAGTTGCTGTTTATGTTTTTCGGGGAATTTAAGGAGATTATACTGTCTTGGATGCCTCCTTCTTACTAATTCTTTTTGATGCCCAATTTGTACCATTTTAAACCTGTGGAAATACATATGATTAGGCTTCTGTTTCCTTTAGACATGATCCCCTTAGTTCTGGATAATTTTCTTACTTTATGGCACAAAAAGATACTAAACGCTTATCTTAGTCATCGCCTGCTCCAGTCTTTGAATGAGCATTTCTACAAAGAGCTTCCATTCTTTTTACCCATCAGACTTTCCTCCTGCCTCAGCCCCCCAAACTGTTGGGATTACAGGAGCATGAGCCACTGCACCCAGCTAAATCATTTCCTTTAAAAACCTAAGCAAAGCATTGGAAAAGGGGCAACTGAAATTTTCAAAAAAGGAAGAAAAAGAATTTTACAAAACCCCCAAAACCTAAGCAAGTCCTCTTCAAGAAGGTTCATAATTGTAGAAACTCTCTCAGTTAAAGCCACTGTACCTTGACCAAAAAATAAGTGTTATATCAAAGAGAAAGGGGAAAACCATGATATAATGGAGCCAGAATTGTACTTGAAACCCAGGTGAAAATAAGGATTCATCATGTAATGCAGTACAAAGTGAAAGAAAAACAAGAAGGAAGGAAAGAAATTAATTTTCACTCAGTGTCTGTCATTTGTCAGGTTGAGGGTTGGGGTTTTCACATTACCTTGTTTGGCCCTTAGAAAAACTCAGTGGGCATGTAAAGTATAACTATCCCAATTTTACAACTACCGAAACAGAAGTTCAGAGAGTTTACTCAAGGTCATCCCACCAATACACAGACTAGGTAATATAGTAGAGGTACAGAAATATTCTTGTCCTAAATTAGTGGCTTCAAAAATCATTAAAACAAAACACCTAAAGGTTGTAGTAATTTTACCAGTAAATAGATACATACATACGTATATAAACACACATAGATTTTCAAATTTTGAAACTTTTTATTTTTGAAATAGTTGTAGAGTGATGGCAAATTGCAATGATGGTTCGGAGGGGACCTCTGTATTCATCACCCAGTTTTCCCTATTGGTTACATCTTATGTAACAATAGCACCATAGCAAAACCAGGAAATTGACGCTGTCATAACATGCATGTATAGTTCTATGTCATTTTATTACATATGTAGATTCATATAACCACCATCACAATCAAGATACAGATCTATTTCATCACCATAAAGATCTCCTTTATGCTACTGATTTATAGTCACACACACACCCTGCCTCCCCGCTATCCATAATCCCTGTCAACCATTAATTTGTTCTTCATCACTATAGTATTTTTTCATTTTGAGAACATTTCATGAATAGAATCATGAAGTATTCCATTTGAGATTATTTTTTTCCCACTCAGCATAATGCTTTTGAGATTTATCCAAGTTGTTGCATGTGCTAATGGTTTGTTCCTTTTTATTGTGGAATCATATGCCATGGTATGAATGTATCAGAATTTATTTAACTCTTTACCTATTGTAGAACATTTTGGTTGTTTCCAATTTGGGGCTATTAAAAAATCCAGTTGCTATGAATAATCATGTATAGGTCTTTGTGTGGATGTAAGTTTTCATTTCTCTGAGATAAATGCTCAGGAGTACAATTGCTGAGTCACAGAGTAAGCGTATGTTTAGATTTTAAAGCAACTGCTAAAGTGTTGTCCGGAGTGGTTGTCCTATTTTACTTTCCCATCAGTAATGTAAATGTATGAAAGATCCATCTTCCCTGTGTCCTTGTTAGCATTTGATGTTGTCACTATTTTTCATTTTAGCTGGTCTAATAGATACGTAGTGATAGCACATTGTAGTCTTAGTTTCCATTTCCCTAACAGCTAGTGATGTTGACTATCTTTTTATGTACATGTTGCCATTCACATATCCTCTTGAGTGAAATGTATTGTCCTTTGTCTACTTTCTAATTGGAATTTTTGCTGTTGTTTGGTTTTGAACCATTGAGTTTTTAAAGAACTGACACTTCTTTATATACTCTAGGTACTAGTCCTTTGTCAGATACGTGAGTAAAGGAGATACAGAGAGAGAGAGAGAGAGAATGCTGTAAGAAAAATAGATGTGGCCGGGCGCGGTGGCTCAAGCCTGTAATCCCAGCACTTTGGGAGGCCGAGGCGGGTGGATCACGAGGTCAGGAGATCGAGACTATCCTGGCTAACATGGTGAAACCCCGTCTCTACTAAAAATACAAAAAATTAGCCGGGCACGGTGGCGGGCGCCTGTAGTCCCAGCTACTTGGGAGGCTGAGGCGGGAGAATGGCGTGAACCCGGGAGGCGGAGCTTGCAGTGAGCCGAGATCACGCCACTGCACTCCAGCCTGGGAGACACAGTGAGACTCCGTCTCAAAAAAAAAAAAAAAAAAAAGAAAAGAAAAATAGATGTGCTTTAGTCAAGAATAGGTCAAGGCAGACATCTGGGCCAGTGTAACTCAGCAAGTTTGGAGCACAGGCGCTCAGCTCCACTCATTATATAACCTGTTTGTGTAAGCTCATACTTACTGTGAGCCACTGTTGTCTGTAAAGGGTATAACTGCCATGCTGACACTGTACATGTGACAGCTCACATGCAGAGAGAGAGAGTGAAGCTGCTAACCTTGTAAGGAAAAGCCGTAGGGGTGGCAGGAGCCACAGAGCCAGCTGCTGAGAAGGGCTGCAGCTGGATTGGGCAGCCGAGACAAAGGCTGGCAGAGAGACAACATAATAAAAGTCGTATTTCACCTGCTTATGGCCCCCCGAGTGTTCTTTCAGCTATCCACTACCCATCCACCCACTGGGGCTGGAACCTGAAACTTGGCAGGACACATGCACATGTGCTAGTTCTCTGATGTCCCTTCTTTTTTTCTTGAGACAGCGTCTTGATCTGATGCCCAGGCTGCAGCCTTGACCTCCTAGGCTTAAAGTGATCCTCCAACCTCAGTCTCCCAAGTAGCTGGTACCACCAGTTTGGTGTGCCACGAAACCCAGCTAACTACAAAAAAAATGGTTCTTTTTGTAGAGACAGTATCTCCCTAGGTTTCCCAGGCTGGTCTCAAACTCCTGGGCTCCAGCAATCCTCCTGCCTCATCCTTCCCAATTGCTGAGATTACAGGTGTGAACCACCACGCCCAGCTTGGTGTCCCTTTTTATAAGGACACTAATCCTATCATATCAGAGGCCCACCATTATGACCTTATTTAACCCTAATTACCTTTTTATCTGTCTCATCTGCAAATACAATCACTTTGGGTGTTAGGGCTTCAACATGGGAATTTTGTGGGGACACAATTTAGTCCATAGCATGATGGATGATCATGGAAGCCCTGAATCTCCTCTACTGGCTTCTAGGCCTCCCCTGACATAGCTCCAGAGGAGAAATAGAGGAGCGTCCACCGAGTCAGGGTGATCTTTATCGACTCCTAGTGCCACAAAGATGATGGGGACAGTTACTCTTGTGAGTATACATTAGGTTTTATGGGACTCTACCTTATGAGAATGGATGAGGTGCCCTGCTGCCCTTGAGAGGCAAGGCATCATGTCGTCAAAAGGCCTGTGAGGGGGCCACATGGCAAGGAACTGTATATGGTCTCTAGGAGTCACGAGTGGCTTTGCTGAAAGCCAGCCCCAGTCCTACAGCTTCAAGGAATGAGAGTGTGCCAACAACCACATGAGACTGGAAGAAGGTCCTGAGTTTCGGAAAGGAATGCACCCCACCCAATGCCTTGATGGCAGCCTAGACCCTGAGGAGAGGACTCAGCTAAGCTATGCCAGACGCCTGCCCTACAGAAACTGTGAGATAATACATTTATGTTGTTTTAAGCCATTGTTGTGGTAATTTGTTATAGTGTGATAGAAAACTAATACAGCACTCCAAATTCCATGACTTTCCTTTGTATCTGTGATCTACTTATCCCCCACCCTACACACTGCACCCATGACATAAAAAGTGGTAACTATAAACATTGTTTGGACATGCTTAATTTCCCTATAGCAAATGTTGACAAAAACTTGATACATTTCTTGCCATATGAAGTAAGTGGGCTTATTGGAGAATAGTCTTTTCTGCCAAAAGTTGCAGGAAACAACAAAGGGTAATAAAATTTAATATCTGAGGAGATGGTAACAGATGGACTGTAGGCTTTTAAAAAAATGAATATTGGAATCTCTAAGGTGAATGAATCTTTTATGACTAAATATGGAAGACAGGTTTTATAAGTATACAGCAAAAAAATAAAATAACAAAGCAAAGTTGAACTATCATGAAAAAGATGGAAAATAAAAAGTTAAAAAGGCACAAATCTATGATTAGCATAAAAAGTACATCTGTGCCAAAAAGTTAATCAAATAATAAAATAAAACAATTTTAATAAGAAAGATCGTAATAATGAAATGTCTCATGTTAAGAAACGTGAAAATCAAGATACAATCAGTATGGAGCAAATAACGATAATGCTGGCATGGGTGCTAAAATATCACCAAAGAAACAAGTTTTCAGTCCAGAAGCACAAACATGTCAGTCATTTCTTGCCCGTTTCAAAATCCCAAAAGAAGTTGGGTCCAAGATACAGCATGAGTTTCATGCCAGCCAAACATCATATTATTTTCTCCTCAATTAAATCTTCTCGGTGAGCTACAAATGTTTCTTTTGTCACTAACCACTCCAGGTGGGCCTTGTTAGCTCCCAGTTTATTGCCAGATTGCTAAGCCCACTGCTCAACTGAGTGCTGTCATTCCCTCGTCTTCCCACATTTGCTACCTCCACGCTCTTAAATCACAACTGCTTAACACTCCCACTCTTGCCTTATACTTCCACCTCCTCGTGTGCTTCCACATGGCCCTAGATGGTGGAAACAAAATTCTCTTATCCATGTGACATCACCTTTTTCCTACGTATTCCTTCAAAAAAGCTCACCTCTTCTGAGGAGGTGATTCTGAAATGATTTTAATGACAAATTTAAGTAGCACAGAAGCTACTAATAAAAATAGTCTCTCTTTGATCTCAATGAGATCCATACTTCCCTCTTTAAGTGCAACTTCCTCCTTTCCATATGCCCCTGGGTCTTGACTGCTATGCAAATATGAATTACAAGCCCAAGAGGCAGAGATGAAAGCCATGAGAATAAGTGCTAGGTAGTGTCTCCTGTTGTTAGAGAAGAACAAACATAAATTATAGTTGACTGGTAAAGACATTATTGGGAACAGAGCCTCTAGTTTTGAAAATTACATTAGCTGATTGATTCAATCACTAATTCAATAAGTGCTTCTTGTATGTGGATTATGTGCAAGGTGTAGCTTTGTGCTATATGTACCCTGAGGGGAAACAGAACTACTAGTGTGGGAAGTGATCAAGATTAAAAAGAAGCAAAAATACAAGCTGTGATAAGTATATAGAATAAAATAAAGAGAGTTCAACGATGGGGAACAAGATAGGAAGGGAGCAAGGTAGTCATGGAATGTAACAATTAATTTTATGTGTCAACTTGACTGGGCAAAAGGATGCCCAGGTAGCTGGTCAAACGTGATTTCTGGGTGCATCTGTGAGGATGCTTCTGGAGGAGATCGGCATTTGAGTCAGTAGACTGAGTAAAGAAGATTTGCCCTCACCAGTGCAAGTGGGCATTGTCCGGTTCACTGAGGACCCAACAGAGTAAAAAGGTGGAGAAAGTTAATTTGCTCTCTCTTCTTGAGCTGGGACATTCATGTTTCCTAACCTTGGACATTCGTGCTCCTAGTTCTCTAGCCTTGGACTTGGACTGGGACTTACAAACATTGGCTACCCTGGTTCTTGGGGCTTTGTGTTTGAATTCAAACTATACCACTGACATTCCTGGGCTTCCAGCTTGCAGGTGATTATCAGCTTCCATAATCACCTGAGCCAACCCCTCATAATAAATCTCTATCTATCTATCTAATCTCTATCTGTCTATCTATCTATCTATCTATCTATCTATCTATCTATCTATCTACCTACCTATCTATCTATCATGTGTCTATCTATCTCCTATTGGTTCTACTTTTCTAGAGAACCCTGGCTAACCTCACTAAATTATTTTTAGTGACATTCTTGTTACGTGCCTTTAAAAATTTTCTTTCTTTTATTTTCTTTTTCTTTTCTTTTCTTTTCTTTCTTTCTTTTTTTTTTTTTTTTTTTTAAGAAATGAAGGTCTCACTATGTTGCCCAGGCTGGTCTTCACCTCCTGGCCTCAAGCAATCCTCCAGCCCCAGTCTCCCAGTGTGCTGGGATTATAGGCATGAACTACCATGCCCCGCCTCTATGTGTCTTGTTTGAGCTCTGCTCTTTGTCTCTCTGTTCTTCACAACTTCCATTCATTTTCCACTTTCACATTTCTAACCCATATTAGTTTCCTTTCCTTCTTGCTCCTCAGAAGACAGTACCTTCCTGCTGCTTATATTTCAAAAAAAAAGAGGCAAATTTGTACCGTGTGATCCTGGACAGAGTGGGCTCTGGGGTCAGATCTCCTGTGGCCTGGAATTCTGGCTCTGCTACTTGCCAACTGTGCGAACTTGTGCAAATTTCCTTTTAGTTTCCTGAGATATAAAATGATGATAATTATGGTTCCTAGATTCTGAGGTAGTTGAGAGAATTAATTAAAATACAACATGCAAAATAATTAATACAGTGTCTGCCATATAGCAAAAATCAACGGATGTTAGCTGTTCCTGTTATTTCATCTTGCCTGCATTTAAGATAAGCTGCCTTTACAGGTATGAGTGTGTGTGGAGGGGGTGCAGATTCATGGTACTTCAGCCGCCGAAGAGCCAAGAATCCCATAAGCATAATTAACTGAGTTAAAAACAGTATTAATTTTAATCACATATATTTTTATACAAATGTATTTCTTAATTGCACGGGCTTTGCACACGTGTTAAAGAATAGTGTAGTCAGTTGGACTACACCAGAGTAAAACATAAAGAAATATAAATACCTAGGCAAATATAGCACCTTTACAATTGATCTATTTGTAATCACGATTTCCTCCAGCTCCAATTTTCCTTTAGAATTTGCAACAAGCAATAGAAGGAAGGAAATCGAACTCAAGGATCCTTAACTCTTTTGGAGTCAGACCACTTCTACGAGAAATCTGAGACTTTAAGCCAGGTTGGCATTAAAAGGTTTCTGGGTTACAAGACTCAGCTGCTCTAATTAAGAGGGGACTTTATTATTCTCTTTGATTCCACTGCACTCATCTGCTTAGGCTTGTGTGAAATATACTTGGGCTTCTACGCAGCTCCTGAACCTTGGTGTTTAAGTCCCCACAGACTCTTTCATGGCACATGTTATGTGTTCTCAATCTGCACATTGCTTTGCTACTAAACTGATTCCCTGAGGATTTTTAGCGTCTTTCCCTTCAAACTTCAACTTTTGTCTTCAAGGAAAGATTATGGTCACACTATTTTTTGTATTTTTAGTAGAGACGGGATTTCACCATGTTAGCCAGGATGGGCTCGATCTCCTGACCTCGTGATCCGCCTGCCTCAGCCTCCCAAAATTCTGGGATTACAGGCATGAGCCACTGCACCCGGCCTTTTTTTTTTTTTTTTTTTTTTTTAGCTTGAAAGATTATTTATCATTAGCCCAGCTGCCTCTCTTGTTCTTAACTCTTTGCCCTTTAAAACTAGAGGTGGCTGGATGTGGTGGCTTACACCTGTAATCCCAGCACTTTGGCAGGCGGAGGCGGGTGGATCACAAGGCAGGAGTTTGAGACCAGCCTGGCCAATATGGTGCAAACACCATCTCTACTAAAAATACAAAAATTAGTTGGGCATGGTGGCGGGCGCCTGTAGTCCCAGCTACTCCGGAGGCTGAGGCAGGAGAATGGCAGGAACCCGGCAGGCAGAGCTTGCAATGAGCTGAGATAGCACCACTGCACTCCAGTCTGGGCGACTGAGAGTCTGTCTCAAAACAAACAAACAAACTAAAAACTAGAGGCTTGTAATTTCTAATTTGTGCACAAGTCACTCTGCAGCCATTCCCACATGCTTTTGAAAGCCTTTACCATGATGCTGTTCACACAGCCACCTCTATACTGATGAATCTCTCTGAAGACAGAGACCATGTCTTCTTCAGTCACCACAGCACTTACAACAGTGCTGGACACATAGTAGGTGCTCCAGAAGCTTTGCTGAATAAAGAAAGAAACAATGCTTAAGTGGATTCATATACTTGCTGCCGTCTATAATAAGAGCATTTCCTTAACACAGAGTCAGACCTGCTATGCCAATCTAATTAAGTGTAAAATTTGACAAGGTCTAAAAAACAGACGTATAAATGGTTTCACTGTATTTATAGTTTAGTAGATGGTATTTCGATGAGCAGCACAGACTATCTTTCTTTCTTAAAGGTTGTGTTAAATGTTGAAATGGTTCTCAAGTGTGGCAAGAGAAGGTGCTAGCCTATTTGTAGTCCTGAGTAAATCAAAATATACTTCACTATTTGTATGTCTGGATTATCTATCAAGGTCCATTCCATGTCTATGACTTAATACTGGATTGTGCATGTATAAACACTATAACATACTGAAGAATTGAAACACATATGGAGAAAAACTATTAACAAGATCTAGGCAGAAAATTAATAAACCTTAATAAATATTTTAAAAATACAGTCCATCTGGGAGAAACATAAATTTTATTTTTATTCATTAGGGTGATCCACTCACTGACTCATTGTTCTAACTTCCTTTACTAATTTGGAAAAATTAGTCACTCTAGGTGGTGATGTGAACATTGCAGCTAAAGGTTTCTTTATGTTTTCAATTTGCATGATTTGTGAATACTACCTATAAATACTAGTAGTTTCCTCAAAGTTGGAAGTTACATAATAACAAAAGAAAACTCAAACCAACTATCAGGGTAACGTGTAGAAATTTCTTTTAAAGCCTGGCCATGGTGGCTCACACCTGTAATCTCAGCATTTTGAGAGGCCGAGGCAGGAGGATTGCTTGAGGCCAGGAGTTTGAGACCAGCCTGGCAGCGTAGTGAGACCCCATTTCCACAAAACATTTAAAAATTAGCTGGGTGTGGGCTGGACACGGTGACTCACGCCTGTAATCCCAGCACTTTGGGAGGCCAAGGCAGGCGAATCATGAGGTCAAGAGTTTGAGATCAGCCTGGCCAACGTGGTGAAACCCTGTCTCTACTAAAAATACAAAAATTAGCCGGGCGTGGTGGTGCACACCTGTAATCCCAGCTACTCAGGAGGCTGAGGCAGGAGGATCACTTGAACCTGGGAGGTGGTGGTTGCAGTGAGCCGAGATCATGCCACTGCACTGCAGCCTGGGTGACAGAGCAAGACTGTCTCAAAAAAAAAAAAAAAAAAATCAGCTGGATGTGGAGGTGCACAACCATAGTCCCAGCTACTTGGGAGGCTGTCACAGGAGGCTGGTTTGTCCTCAGAAGTCTGAGTTTTCAGTGAGCTATGATCATACCACTGCATTCCAGCCAGGGCAACAGAGTGAAACCCTGTCTCAAAAGAGAGAGAGAGAAAAAAAAGAAATTCTTTCAAAGATCTTAAACAGAAAGTTTTATTTGAAATGAATTCAAGAATAAGAGGCAACTTTTGGACTAATCAGTGTTTTCCTTAACAACATTCTGTATCAACATCCACACTTTTAGTAAAACGTTTACCTCTTCCCCTTACTTGCCCTCCCCAAAATAGACTTCATAGGAAAAACAGTATTCTAGAAACACCCTGCCCTTTTCACACTTTCTGGGGTTTACTTTCTCCCTCTTCCTGCTGTAATTTTATGCAAACAGGTAGTACTTATTCCAAGACAGAGGCGATAGCTTCCCATATACTTGTTTTTCCTTTGAACAGGTATTCCCCTTAACGTAGCCTTACTTGGGAGTGAGATGGGGTAGGGTAGCGTAGGTTCTAGTTAAAGCTCTTCATATAAGTTTTGACGGTTGAAATATTTTTTTCCTAAACTTTCTATCACAAAGATTCCAGAATATTTTCCTTGAAAAATGTACTAAAGCTATCCAATACTATTATTGCCTCTCAGAAGCACTTACTATCCAGAATATCACTATGGAAAGGAACAGAGAGAGAAAGGACAGAGGGGCAAGTTTCACAGAGCAAGTGGGGTACTCAAGAGATTGGGTTTCTGGTAGAAAAAGGAACAGATAGAAATTTTAGACACATCATTGTATTGTGTCTGAGCGTTCGGTTCCACGTGTCAGGCTGCCTGGTGCATGCTTATTTCTCCGCACTGAACCTTAACAGAAGAAAGCTGTTTTGCCTCCTTGCGTGTGGAGTGGTGGCATTACGGAGTCTGCAAGAAAGGACTGGTTTACACATCTTCTGAAGATGCTGCGGGCTTGCAGTGAGCCGCATTGCATTATTTCTCTGAGGAACTTTGAAGATGTACGACTGAACTCCTGAGCGAATGTTTCAGTGGTGACCGCCTTTCTCTGTGAGGAGAGATTGTATACTGCAGAGCCACGGTGTGAGTTACAGTCTCTGAAAAGCCAGTTGCCAAGAAGCAACTTGCTCCAAATTCCCTGGATTCAGATTTTAGTGCAGAGAGGAATGCTTGAGAATGCATGAGTCATGATGCACTGTTAGTAATTTTGCTAGAACATCAGGAAAGAGGTGCTTGGTGTTGCATACTGCTTGCATCTGGATGGAATGAGAGCTTTTAGCTTTTCCTCAAGAAGGGCTTATTAATAGCAGAGGACTAAAGTAATAAGTGTGTTCCATGTATAGCACTTGAGGAAATGAGCAATGCCAGAGAAGGTTTATCAGGACTCACTGCTGGTTCTTTCTCTACCACTGATCAGATGAGATTTTTTGATCAGATTCTTGCAGAAAACAGATCTATTGATCAGATTCTTGCAGAAAAACAGCCTGTAATGGGTTTACTGTGCTGAGATATCATAGACCAGGAGTGTCTTTTATGATAGCCCAGAAACTATCCTGTTAGAAAGACTTGAAGGGCTGCTGACCTCAGTGGCAAAAGGAAGGCTGTAACACACAGGCAAAGTAAAAGATGTCAGGGTTGATTTCTGGTTTAAATTTTCTTAGCCTGGTAAGTTAAAATTGCTGGCTTTGGATACATCTTACTCAAAATCATTTTATTTCAAACACAAGGGGTCATTGATGAAAATCACCTTAAAGATTAACCACCTTTTCTTCCTTACCTCCCCCCCCCAACTAAATCTACAGCACTGTAAAATAGATCAGAAATTAAAAACACTTTGTGCAGCTATGAAATTGGAAAATGAACTACACAAATGCTTAAAGATAGCACTAACTCAATAACAAGCTAAGTGGGCACAACATAAGCCACGTTATGTTTGTATATATGCATAGAAGTTATAACATTTTGGTTTTTTTCCTTGACTGAACCCATACATATGGAAACACACAAGTGGATATCAGTCCAGAAAACAAATGTGTTGACTCATATAATTGAAAAGCTCAGGGAGCTAGCTTCAGGCTGAGCTGGATCTAGCAACTCAATGTTATCAGGATTCTCTTTCTCCACCTTCCAACTGCGGCTTACTCTGTACTGGCTACATTCTCAGGAAGTTCTCCCCATAATGGTTTCTAGCAGTTACAAGTTTACATTCTTAACTTGGTAAGAATGTAAAAGAAAGCAAGTTTATCTCTTTCAATAGTTTCAGCCAAAGTCCTGGAATTAAATTTCATTAGCCTAGCTTGGGGTTAGGGCCCATCCCTGAACCAATTATTGCAGCGAAGGGTGATGGAATGTGCCTGGTTGATCTGGTCTGAGTTGTGTACTCCCCTTGTCCCAGCCGCAGCCCTCCCCAGGCTAAATGGACTGAGAGTGGGTGAGAGGGCCTTTTTTTTTTTTTTTTTTAAAGGAAATCTGTGTACTGTTATCAGAAGAGGGAAGCAGCAGGTTTACACTTCAATTGGTAAATATTTTGGGTATGTTTAGGGACATGAAACTCTTTTTTTTTTTTTTTTTGAGATAGTACTTTATACCCAAATATGAGCA